>NC_045972.1:46280608-46401161 GCF_010909765.2 Amblyraja radiata | reverse complement strand
AGAGAGAGAGAGAGAGACACCACCCTCTGTTACTGACAGTGTCACTCAGTGCTCACCGACGTTTTCCTTACCGCCCCAACATTCAATTAATTAGTCACACTCGCAGGGATGGTTTGAAGGTTCGGAAGAGGGCGATTTCTTCTTGCTATAGAGGGAGTACAGAGAAGATTCACCAGACTGATTCCTGGGATGTCAAGCCTTTCATATGAAGAAAGACTGGATAGACTCGACTTGTACTCGCTAGAATTTAGAAGATTGAGGGGGGATCTTATAGAAACACAGAAACATAGAAAATAGGTGCAGGAGTAGGCCATTTGGCCCTTCTAGCCTGCACCGCCATTCAATATGATCATGGCTGATCATCCAACTCAGTATCCCGTTCCTGCCTTCTCTCCATACACCCTGATCCCTTTAGCCCTTGTTCTGGACTTCCCCAATTATTGAAACGTACAAAATTCTTAAGGGGTTGGACAGGCTAGATGCAGGAAGATTGCTCCCGATGTTGGGGAAGTCCAGAACAAGGGGTCACAGTTTAAGGATAAGGGGGAAATCTTTTCGGACCGAGATGAGATAAAAAAAATTCACACAGAGAGAGTGGTGAATCTGTGGAATTCTCTGCCACAGAAGGTAGTTGAGGCCAGTTCATTGGCTATATTTAAGAGGGAGTTAGATGTGGCCCTTGTGGCTAAAGGTATCAGGGGGAATGGAGAGAAGGCAGGTACAGGATACTGAGTTGGATGATCAGCCATGATCATATTGAATGGTGGTGCAGGCTCGAAGGGCCGAAAGGCCTACTCCTGCACCTATTTTCTATGTTTCTATGTAACACAAAGCCGTTAACCCCAAAATGCTGGAGTAACTCAGCGGGACAGGCAGCATCTGTGGAGAGGAAGGAATGGGTGACGTTTCGGGTCGAGAATCTTTCCCAATGTAGCAAATCACCGTTGATAAAAGCAATAATCCGAATGTTGCTTTTCAGGACGCAGTTCCCGTGTGCTGGAGTACATGTGCATCGCATTTCCCGTGTGCTGGAGTACATGTGCATCGCAGTTCCCGTGTGCTGGAGTACATGTGTATCGCAGTTCCAGTGTGCTGGAGTACATGTGCATCGCAGTTCCTGTGTGCTGGAGTACATGCGTGTCACAGTGCCCGTGTGCTGGAGTACATGCGTGTCACAGTTCCCGTGTGCTGGAGTACATGTGTGTCACAGTTCCCGTGTGCTGGAGTACATGTGTGTCGCAGTTCCCGTGTGCTGGAGTACATGTGTGTCGCAGTTCCCGTGTGCTGGAGTACATGTGTGTCACAGTTCCCGTGTGCTGGAGTACATGTGTGTCGCAGTTCCCGTGTGCTGGAGTACATGCGTATCCCAGTTCCCGTGTGCTGGAGTACATGCGTGTCGCAGTTCCCGTGTACTGGAGTACATGTGCATCGCAGTTCCCGTGTGCTGGAGTACATGTGCATCGCAGTTCCCGTGTGCTGGAGTACATGTGTATCGCAGTTCCAGTGTGCTGGAGTATATGCGTGTCGCAGTTCCCGCGTGCTGGAGTACATGTGTATCACAGTTCCAGTGTGCTGGAGTACATGTGCATCGCAGTTCCCATGTGCTGGAGTACATGTGCATCGCAGTTCCCGTGTGCTGGAGTACATGCGTGTCGCAGTTCCCGTGTTCTGGAGTACATGTGTGTCGCAGTTCCCGTGTGCTGGAGTACATGTGCATCGCAGTTCCCGTGTGCTGGAGTATATGCGTGTCGCAGTTCCCGTGTGCTGGAGTACATGTGCATCCCAGTTAAAAAAAAAATTCTCACGGAAACAATGCAAGCAAAGAATTAGGTCAATATGTTTTTTTTTTTTTAATTTAATCAAATAAATGATCCTTCCTTCCCAGAGTTTGAAGGGTATAATTGGTGAAATGTCATTATGTAAATTGCATGTAAATTAGGGTAATTAGACAATATACTTTTCCCTGGAACTCATGAAGCTTTGAGTCACATTTTTTTTTTTTTTTTAAAAGCTTGGATGAGTTATGCTAATTTGACCTAATTTACAAACACAAATTAGGTTAATTGCAAAATAGACTTTCCCCACAGCTGAAAACTTTTAATTCCCAGATTTATCGTGTGGTGGGATTGTAGATGCGCTGAAGCCCTTTGAACCTGTAGATAAGGACTCCTTGTTGAGTCGAGGTTTTGTTGATGAGGAAAGAGCTGATGAGGACAGGGACCAGTTCAAGAGGAACAAACTCCCTAGTTCTCGCCCACTGAAACCCATCTGGACTGGCAGACTCAAGCTGGTTAGATGATATCCCATCTCCACTGAAGCTCGGTGGAGCCAACGCCAAGGCTCTGTGGGGAAGGGCCACAGTCTTGAGCTTGAATATTGCGGTATGAATATTGAAGATATAACAATATAACCATATAACAATTACAGCACGGAAACAGGCCATCTCGGCCCTTCTAGTCCGTGCCGAACACTTACTCTCCCCTAGTCCCATCTACCTGCACTCAGACCATAACCCTCCATTCCTTTCCCGTCCATATACCTATCCAATTTATTTTTAAATGATAAAATCGAACCTGCCTCCACCACTTCCACTGGAAGCTCATTCCACACAGCTACCACTCTCTGAGTAAAGAAGTTCCCCCTCATGTTACCCCTAAACTTCTGTCCCTTAATTCTCAAGTCATGTCCCCTTGTTTGAATCTTCCCTACTCTCAATGGGAAAAGCTTATCCACGTCAACTCTGTCTATCCCTCTCATCATTTTAAAGACCTCTTTCAAGTCCCCCCTTAACCTTCTGTGCTCCAAAGAATAAAGACCTATCTTGTTCAACCTTTCTCTGTAACTTAGTTGCTGAAACCCAGGCAACATTCTAGTAAATTTCCTCTGTACTCTCTCTATTTTGTTGACATCCTTCCGATAATTAGGCGACCAAAATTGTACACCATACTCCAGAATTGGCCTCACCAATGCCTTGTACAATTTTAACATTACATCCCAACTTCTATAATCAATGCTCTGATTTATAAAGGCCAGCTCACCAAAAGCTTTCTTTACCACCCTATCTACATGAGATTCCACCTTCAGGGAACTGTGCATAGATGGACACAAAATGGTGGAGTAACTCAGCGGCTCAGGCAGCATCTCTTCATTCATACATTCATCATCGTTGAAAACATTAGCGGCGCAGTGGTGCTGGTTTCCGACGGGAACGGTGACGGACGCACCACACATCTCCGTCCTCCAGTTCCTGCGGACTTCCGCCGCTGGAAGTATAGGATGTTGGTGTGTGTGCTTTATCATCATTCCTTACAATGCTGTGTACGACAGTGATCGCAACTTCTACTGAAGTGTGGATGGCCGTTGGCTCGCTAGGAGCTCGTCCGCCCTTTGACAGGTCTTGTTTTTGGTCCTTTGTGTTTAAGAAGGGACTGCAGATGCTGGAAAATCGAAGGTACACAAAAAATCTGGAGAAACTCAGCGGGTGCAGCAGCATCTATGATGCAGGAAGATTGTTCCCGATGTTGGGGAAGTCCAGAACAAGGGGCCACAGTTTAAGGATAAGGGGGAAGTCTTTTAGGACCGAGATGAGAACAATTTTCACACAGAGAGTGGTGAATCTGTGGAATTCTCTGCCACAGAAGGTAGTTGAGGCCAGTTCATTGACTATATTTAAGTGGGAGTTAGATGTGGCCCTTGTAGCTAAAGGGATCAGGGGGTATGGAGAGAAGGCAGGTACAGGAAACTGAGTTGGATGATCGGCCGTGATATTGAATGGCGGTGCAGGCTCGAAGGGCCGAATGGCCTACTCCTACACATATTTTCTATGTTTCTACCTGTTCAAATGTTTTTTTAAACGTTATGATAGTACCTGCCCTAAATACCTCCTCCATCAGCTGGTTCCATATACCTACCACCCTTTGTACAAAAGGTTGTCCCTCAGATTTTGATTAAATATTTACCCCTTCACCTAAAACCTATGTCCGTCCCGGTTCTCGATTCCCCTGCTCTGGGTAAAAGACTCTGTGCATCTACCATATCTATTCATCTCATGCTCTTAAACACCCCAATTCCTCTCATGATCTTGTGCACCTCTATAAGATTACCCCTCATCCTCCTGCGCTCCAAGGAATAGAGTCCCAGCCTGCCCGACCTCTCCCTGTAGCTCAGGCCCTCGAGTCGTGGCAACATTATTGTAGTTATTCTCTGCACCCTTTCCATCTTTGCGACATCTTTCCTTTAACATGGTGCCCGGAACTGAACACAATACTCTAAATGTGGCCGAAATTGGACTTTACATTTCACTTTTGTAGAGTGATGGTGCATGTGAGCCAATCACACACAAGCCAGCACCACTAACTCCACCCCTCTATAACACTTATACAAACACCCCGTTTCCGGCACTTCAGTTCGGGCAGCCAGGATGCATTGATAACCTGTTGTCCTCCACGCTGCTAAGTGCCCATTAAAGATAGAAACATAGAAACATAGAAAATAGGGGCAGGAGTAGGGCATTCGGCCCTTCGAGCCTGCACCGCCATTCAATATGATCATGGCTGATCATCCAACTCAGTATCCCGTACCTGCCTTCTCTCCATACCCTCTGATCCATTTAGCCACAAGGGCCACATCTAACTCCCTCTTAAATATAGCCATTGAACTGTGGCCTCAACTACCTTCTGTGGCAGAGAATTCCAGAGATTCACCACTCTCTGGGTGGAAAATGTTTCCCTCATCTCGGTGCTAAAAGACTTCCCCCTTATCCTTAAACTGTGACCCCTTGTTCTGGAATCCTTAAACTGTGACGCCTTGTTCTGGACGTGTTTAAATCACACTTTGGGTCATGTTTACAACTTTGTTGTGCTTCCATTATAGCTTACTGTACAAAATGTAGGCGTCTTCCATATAGAGGACTTGTATTTCATCGGCGGTCACTCAAAACGAGTATGACTGTCCTCTCATGGAGGACGCCCGTGCGTGACTTTGTTTAACGTGGGGAGACTGGTGCACACACAGCCATCACACGGTCCTTGACAGATCTGGGTCAGGATCCTGTGGCATGGAGTCCAAGACGACCGGAGACCCTTTTCTGCTGCAGCCTTCATCCGCCGTCCCAGCCGTTGTGACGCTCCACTAAGGTCAGCCATCGTCCCCCGCCTGTTTCACCGTTGAGGTCTTGGTTGGATTGCTCTTTGTCAGAGACCTCCCCCTCGACCTTACCGCCATGGGTGGCCCTACCAGGAGCGTAGCTCCAGACGGCATCGCTCTCAGGGTCTCAGGTCCACACAAGCTTCTCCACCACGACAAGGTGACAATCCACGGAGAAGATTTTATGTGGAGGCCAAGTCAACGGACATTTTTAAGGCGAAGTTTAACATGGTTCCCAATGTTGGGCGAGTCCAGAACCAGGGGCCACAGTCTTGGAATAAAGGGGAGGCCATTTAAGACTGAGGTGAGAAAAAAACTTTTTCACCCAGAGAGTTGTGAATTTGTGGAATTCCCTGCCACAGAGGGCAGTGGATTTGTGGAATTCCCTGCCACAGAGGTAGAATAAGCGACGTTTCGGGTCGAGACCTTTCTCCTCGAAGGAATAGGCGACGTTTCGGGTCGAGACCCTTCCGGGTCTCGACCGGAAACTTCACCTATTCCTTCGCTCCATAGATGCTTTATATCTTAGAATAAAGGGGAGGTCATTTAAGACTGAGGTGAGAAAAAACGTTTTCACCCAGAAAGTTGTGAATGTGTGGAATTCCCTGCCACAGAGGGCAGTGGAGGCCCAGTCACTGGATGGATTTAAGAGAGGGTTAAATAGAGCTCTAGGGGCTAGTGGAGTCAAGGGATATGGGGAGAAGGCAGGCACGGGTTATTGATTGGGGACGATCAGCCATGATCAC
Source organism: Amblyraja radiata (assembly GCF_010909765.2). NCBI lineage: Eukaryota > Metazoa > Chordata > Chondrichthyes > Rajiformes > Rajidae > Amblyraja > Amblyraja radiata. The sequence goes on along the minus strand of NC_045972.1, from coordinate 46,395,270 downwards.
AATAAATGGCGATGCTGGCTCGAAGGGCCGAATGGCCTCCTCCTGCACCTATTTTCTAAGTTTCTATGTTTCTATGTTTCTATGTTTCAATTCCTGAATAGTACAGGCATCAGGGGTTATGGGGAGAAGGCAGGAGAATGAGGTTGAGAGGGAAAGATAGATCAGCCATGATTGAATGGCGGAGTGGACCTGTTGGCCAAATGGAACTTATAGAATTGATGAACTTACGTAGACACAACATGCTGGAGTAACTTAGCATGACAGACAGCATCTCTGGAGAGAAGGGTTGTCAGCCTGTCCCTCCCTGAGTTGCTCCAGCATTTTGTGTCTACATTTGGTTTTAAACCCGCATCTGCAGTTCCTTCCTCCAGATTTATGAGCTCTTGTGGGACGTTTGCCCTTTATCAGTACATCGTCACCCAAATGATTCAAGTGCTTTGTTGTTGTCAATGATTTAACTATTTTACTCTTGGCTTTGATCTCAATGGGTGTCAGCCTGTCATTATTAAAGTAAGTGGTCGCCTGGTTTGCATGAGGAGGTTCAGGTGTTTGTTGTGGAATTTGTCAAGCTGCCAAATGCGATGTTCCAAGACTGTCGCATTCATCGGCTCCGTGTCAAGGAGACCTGCACACTGCCACGGCCATTGTAAGTTTCGTTTCGTTTAGAGATACAGCGTGGGAACAGGCCCTTCGGCCCACTGAGTCCGCACCCATCACCTGTCCACACTAGTTCTATCCAACACGCACCGGGGGAAATTGACAGAGGGCCAGTTGCTAGCCTACAAACCCGCACGTCTTTGGGATGTGGGAGGAAGCCGATGCACCCGGAGGAGACCCACGCGGTCACAGGGAGAACGTGCAAACTCCACACAGACAGCAAAGGTCAGGATGGAACCCGGGTGTCTGGCGCTGAGAGGCAGCAGTTCAACCCGCTGCTCCACCACGCCTCCCTATTGATGTTATAATCCCGTACTCTTAAACTGAGCACAAACCCCGTTTTGCTAATCTGATATGTACACAGGGATAGAATACAGAATGGCGTGGTACAAAGGGATCTGTGTTTTTGTACATCAAAGTATTATCAGGCAAGTAGGAAAGCCAATGGAACGTTGGCCTCTGTGCCAAGGGCATTGGAGGGTTTGATATAACCTTAATCAGTTTTGGGTGTTCTCTTAGGAAGGAGATGAGGAGAAATGTCTTTAGTCAGAGGGTGGTGAATCTGTGGAATTCTTTGCCACAGAAGGCTGTGGAGGCCAAGTCAGTGGATATTTTTTAAGGCAAAGATAGATAGATTCTTGATTAGTGCAGGTGTCAGGGGTCCTGGGGAGAAGGCAGGAGACTGGGGTTAGGAGGGAAAGATAGATCAACCATGATTGAATGACAGAATAGACTTGTTGGGCCGAATGGCCTAATTCAGCTCCTATTACTTTTGACCTTATGACCTTATAACTTTATGAAGCGCAGGTGAGACCTTACTTGGAGTACTGAATGTAGTTTTGGTCTCCACAATTAAGGACCAATTTATGTGCATTGACTTCAAGGATTGCCACGGTGATGCAGCAGGTAGTGTCGCTGCCTCACAGCGCCAGTGACCCAGGTTTGATTCTGACCACGGGTGCTGTCTGTACGGAGTTTGTACGTTCTCCCTGTGACCACGTGGGTTTCCCCCGGGTGCTCCGGCTTCCCCCCACACTCCGAAGACGAACAGATTTGTAGGTTAATCGGCTACTGTCGATAAATTGTAGATTGTTGTAACAAGTAAATTTAAATTGTCCCTAGTGTGTAGGATAGTTTTAGTGTACGGAGTTTGTACGTTCTCCCCGTGGGTTTTCTCCAAGATCTTCGATTTCCTCCCACACTCCAAAGACGTACAGGTTTGGAGGTTAATTGGCTCGGTATAATTGTAAATTGTCCCCTAGTGTGTGTGTGGGATAGTGTTAGTGTGCGGGGATCGCTGGTCGGCACGGACCCCGGTGGGTCGAAGAGCCTGTATCTCTAAACTAAACTAAACTAATCACATCCAAGGTCATTCTGCAAAAAGCAAAAACACAAGAGGCTTCTTGGTTCTAATTATGTCATATTTATTGCTTCCTTTTGATTCTACTTTCACAGCTGATGACATTATCACTCATCCAATAAGTAGCATTAAAGAAAATAATCCCAACATCTCCTGAGTCCAAAATCTCTGGAATTCACTTCTGGACTTATTTGCATTGATTTAATACTTCCTGCAAACAAATATTACTGCAATCAATCACTGACAAACTGTATCTTCATTTAGGAGTCATTTTAGGCTTTGTTATGTGAATTTGATGTTAGACCTTTATTATTGGCAATGCAGATTTATACCAATTCTCTCTTGTCATGTGGACCTACAGTGCCCTCCATAATGTTTGGGGCAAACATGGACTCCACAATTTGAGATTTGTAATTGAAACATATAAGATTGTTAATGCCCCTGTCCCACTTAGGAAACCTGAACGGAAACCTCTGGAGACTTTGCGCCCCACCCAAGGTTCCCGGAGGTTGCAGGTGGTTGCCGGAGGTTACAGGTAGTGGACGCAGGTAGGGAGACTGACAAAAACCTCCGGGAACCTCCGGGAACCGCACGGAAACCTTGGGTGGAGCGCAAAGTCTCCAGAGGTTTCCTAAGTGGGACGGGGCATAAGGCTCATTGAAACATATAAGATTGTCAAGGGCTTGGACACGCTAGAGGCAGGAAACATGTTCCCGCTGTTGGGTGAGTCCAGAACTAGGGGCCACAGTTTAAGAATAAGGAGTGAGCCATTTAGAATGGAGATGAGGAAACACTTTTTCTCACAGAGAGTGGGTGAGTGTGGAATTCTCTGCCTCAGAGGGCGGTGGAGGCAGGTTCTCTGGATGCTTTCAAGAGAGAGCTAGATAGGGCTCTTAAAAATTGCGTAGTCAGAGGATATGGGGAGAAGGCAGGAACTGGGTACTGATTGGGGATGATCACATTGAATGGCTGCGCTGGCTCGAAGGGCCAAATGGCCTACTCCTGCACCTGTTGTCTATTGTCTATTGGAATAGAAAAAATGGTTAAAGTGCACATTGTCAGATTTCATTAAAGGCCATTTTTATACATTTTGGTTTCACCATGTAGACATTACAGCTGTGTTTATACATAGTCCCCCCATTTCAGGGCACCATAATGTTTGGGACACATGGCCTCACAGGTGTTTGTAATTGCTCAGGTGTGTTTAAATGCCTCCTTAATGCAGGTATAAGAGAGCTCTCAGCATCTAGTCTTTTCTCCAGTCTTTCCATCACCTTTGGAAACTTTTATTGCTGTTTATCAAGATGAGGACCAAAGTTGTGCGAATGAAAGTCAAAGAAGCCATTATGAGACTGAGAAACAAGAATAAAACTGTTAGAGACATCAGCCAACCCTTAGGTTTACCAAAATCAACTGTTTGGAACATAATTAAGAAGAAAGAGAGCACTGGTGAGCTTACTAATCGCAAAGGGACTGGCAGGCCAAGGAAGACCTCCACAGCTGAAAGAAGAATTCTCTCTATAATAAAGAAAAATCCCCAAACACCTGTCCGACAGATCAGAAACACTCTTCAGGAGTCAGGTGTGGATTTGTCAATGACCACTGTCCGCAGAAGACTTCATGAACAGAAATACAGAGGCTACACTGCAAGATGCAAACCACTGGTTAGCCGCAAAAATAGGATGGCCAGGTTACAGTTTGCCAAGAAGTACTTAAAAGAGCAACCACAGTTCTGGAAAAAGGTCTTGTGGACAGATGAGACGAAGATTAACTTATATCAGAGTGATGGCAAGAGCAAAGTATGGAGGAGAGAAGGAACTGCCCAAGATCCAAAGCATACCACCTCATCTGTGAAACACGGTGGTGGGGGTGTTATGGCCTGGGCATGTATGGCTGCTGAAGGTACTGGCTCACTTATCTTCATTGATGATACAACTGCTGATGGTAGTAGCATAATGAATTCTGAAGTGTATAGACACATCCTATCTGCTCAAGTTCAAACAAATGCCTCAAAACTCATTGGCCGGCGGTTCATTCTACAGCAAGACAATGATCCCAAACATACTGCTAAAACAACAAAGGAGTTTTTCAAAGCTAAAAAATGGTCAATTCTTGAGTTGCCAAGTCAATCACCCGATCTGAACCCAATTGAGCATGCCTTTTATATGCTGAAGAGAAAACTGAAGGGGACTAGCCCCCAAAACAAGCATAAGCTAAAGATGGCTGCAATACAGGCCTGGCAGAGCATCACCAGAGAAGACACCCAGCGACTGGTGATGTCCATGAATCGCAGACTTCAAGCAGTCATTGCATGCAAAGGATATGCAACAAAATACTAAACATGACTACTTTCATTTACATGATGTTGCTGTGTCCCAAACATTATGGTGCCCTGAAATGGGGGGATTATGTATTAACCCTGGTATTTTTATACCTACTTCATAATGTGGATAAATATGAGGTTATCCACTTTGGTGGCAAGAACGGAAAGGCAGATTATTATCTGAATGGTGTCAAGTTAGGAAAAGGAGAAGTACAACGAGACCTGGCTGTCCTTGTACATCAGTCACTGAAAGTGAGCATGCAGGTACAACAGGTAGTGAAAAAAGCTAAAGGCATGTTGACCTTCATAATGAGAGTAGTTGAGGAGAGGAGAAAACGGGTCCTTCTGCAGTTGTACAGGGCCCTGGTGAGACCACCCCTGGAGTATTGTGTGCAGTTTTGGTCTCCAAATTTGAGGAAGGACATTCTTGCTATTGAGACAATGCAGCGTAGGTTTACAAGGTTAATTCCTGGGATGGCGGGGCTGGCATATGATGAAAGAATGGGTCGACTGGGCATGTATTCGCTGGTATTTAGAAGGATGAGAGGGTATCTTATAGAAACATATAATATTATTAAGGGATTGGGCACCCTAGACGCAGGAAACATGTTCCCGATGTTGGGGGAGTCCAGAACCAGGGGGCACATTTTAAGTATAAGGGGTAGGTCATTTAGAACGGAGGCGAGAAAAAACTTTTTCACCCAGAGAGTCGTGAATTTGTGGAAATCCCTGCCACAGAGGTAGTGGAATAGGTGACGTTTCGGGTCGAGACCCTTCTCCTCGAAGGAATAGGCGACGTTTCGGGTCGAGACCCTTCTCCTCGAAGGAATAGGCGACGTTTCGGGTCGAGACCCTTCTCCTCGAAGGAATAGGCGACGTTTCGGGCCGAGACCCTTCCGGGTCTCGACCGGAAACGTCACCTATTCCTTCGCTCCATAGATGCTTTATATCTTAGAATAAAGGGGAGGTCCCCTCCCCATTCCCACACTGGCCTCTCTGCCCTGGGCCTCCTCCATTGTTAGAGTGAGTCCCAGCGCACATTGGAGGAACAGCACCTCATATCACGCTTGGGCAACTTACACCCCAGCGGTACGAACATTGACTTCTCCAACTTCAAGTAACCTCTCACTCTCACTAGAAGGATGAGGGGGTAATCTTATAGAAACGTATAAAATTATAAAAGGACTGGACAAGCTAGATGCAGGAAAAATGTTCCCAATGTGGGGCGAGTCCAGAACCAGGGGCCACAGTCTTAGAATAAAAGGGAGGTCATTTAAGACTGAGGTGAGAAAAACCTTTTTCACCCAGAGAGTTGTGAATTTATGGAATTCCCTGCCACAGAGGGCAGTGGAGGCCAAGTCACTGGATGGATTTAAGAGAGAGTTAGATAGAGCTCTAGGGGCTAGTGGAGTCAAGGGATATGGGGAGAAGGCATGCACGTGTTATTGATAGGGGACGATCAGCCATGATCACAATGAATGGCGGTGCTGGCTCGAAGGGCCGAATGGCCTCCTCCTGCACCTATTTTCTATGTTTCCATGTTTCTATGTTAGGAGCAACTTCAGGAGAGGTGAACAAAGAGGGCAGCGCTACAGAGTCACCGTTTGCGTGGATGTCACAATGGTTTGAGGGGCGGCTTCTGGGGGTAACGTTGGGGGGGGGGGGGGGTGGGGAGGAGGGGGTTGGGGGAGTGTAGAGAGGGCGGTGGGACAGGCCGGGCTGTACATGGGAGGTCCTTGCCCGGACTGGATCGACGGCAAGAATGCCCGGGTGCTGAAGGTGAACAACGAGAGGGAGAAATGTCAGGTAGGTTGAGACGTGGCTAGGTGATCATTCAACTCCAACCCCCACCTGACCACTTCACCCCCCACTCCAATGCCCTGAAGAAAAAAGACACTCCTACCTGAAACTTCGCTCATCCCGTCCCCTCCAGAGATGCTGCCCGACCCGCCGAGTTACTCCAGCACTCTGTGTCTTTCTTGGTCGTAAGCCAGCATCTGCAGTTCCTCCCTACTAGTACACGTGTCCATTTCAGCGCTGGGTTCCTGCTCCAGGTCTCCGTCCACTGCTGGAGTCACACAGCGTGGAAACAGGCCCTTCGGCCCAATTCATCCATGCTGGCCCATCTACACTAGTCCCACCTGCCCGCGCTCACCCCAAGTCCCACCAAACCTGCCCCCGCCCTATCTATTACTTCTCCTCTTCACCCATTCCTCCTCTCCAGAGATGCTGCCCGACCCGCTGAGTTACTCCAGCATTTTGTCCATCACTTCATTGGAGACCCGCTTTGTGTGTGTGTGTGCGTGTGTGTATGTGTGTGTGTGTGTGTGTGTGTGTGTGTATGTGTGCGTGTGTGTGCGTGTGTGCGTGTGTGTCTAACCTCTGTGTAAACCAGCATCTACAGTTCCTTCCTACACATTTCCGTGTAAACTGCACCAGCCACACTGTGAACAGTTCACCTGTGTCTGTCCTTCTGGGGGGGTAAAAGCCAGGCCCGTTTTCACCGCAGAACACATTTATTTAAAAGTCTCACGTTCCATGTGGATGTGACCATCTCCGAGCAACACAGTTAGTTGAACTTACCTCCATCGTCACAATGGTCCCTTTCCCAAGCGCTGTTCCTCTTCTCCTCCCCACTGCCACGCACACACCCCTGGCCAAAGATTTTATAGCAGATAATCTTATAGCAGATAATCTTCTCTATAATCTTTGCCCCTGGCTGTCCGAGTTAAAATGACACCTCAACGCGTTGGAGCCGAGAGACAAGAGTGTCTAATTGGCACAGAAATGCCGGAGTAACTCAGCGGGACAGGCAGCAGCATCTCTGGAGAGAAGGAGTGGTTGACGTTTCTGGTCGAGACCCTTCTCTCCAGAGATGCCGCCTGTCCCACAGAGTTACTCCAGCATTTCTGTGTCTATCTTCGGTTTCATTGGCGTGTGTCCCAGATAGAACAAGGACATTCTAACTTGCAGCAGCACCACTGAATAAATGCTCTGTAAAGTATATAATACACGAGAAAATAAAGTTTGGTTCATATATATATATGTATGTATATATCTATATTGATATAGAGATAGATAGAGATAGATAGATAGATAGATAGATAGATAGATGGATGGATGGATGGATGGATGGATGAATGGATGGATGGATGGATGGATGGATAGATAGAGATTGATAGATAGATAGATAGATAGATAGATGGATAGATGGATGGATGATGGAGAGATAGATAGAGATGGAGAGATAGATAGATAGAGAGAGAGAGAGAGAGAGAGAGAGAGAGAGAGAGAGAGAGAGAGAGAGAGAGAGAGAGAGATGATAGATAGACGATAGATAGAGAGTTAGAGAGTTAGAGAGAGAGAGATAGAGATAGACAGACAGACAGACAGACAGACAGACAGACAGACAGACAGACAGACAGATAGATAGATAGATAGATAGATAGATAGATAGATAGATAGATAGATAGATAGATAGATAGATAGATAGATAGATAGATAGATAGATAGACAGACAGATACAAACACACACACACACATAAAACAAATAAGCAAACAGTAATAGTGCAAAAAGACAAAGCCAATGCCCCGTCAATGTAGTTATTTGAAGGTTGTGGTGTTTAATAACGTGGTGTTTGTGGTGAAGCAGCTGTTCCTGAACCTGGATGCTACAGTTTTCAGGTTGCAGTACCTTCTTCCTGATGGCAGGGGTGAACTGAGAGCGTGGCCAGGGTGCGACGCCCCCATCTACAGTATTGTTGTGACTTCTTGTTGTGTTTGAGGCAGCAGATGTCCGCAGCAGGGTGATGACATCCGGTTCGACATGCGTAGGTGCCGGGCCTGCCCTAAAAAGGCCGCATGCTCTGGGTTTGGCGCCAAGCTGCGGTGCTGCTGCTGCTGCTGACTCTGTTTGTTGTCGTTGGCCTGACTGAGGTCAGTTGACTGGGATCACCCGATGTTGGGGAGAGTCCAGAACCAGGGGCCACAGTTTAAGAATAAGGAGTCAGCCATTTAGAACGGAGACGAGGAAACACTTTTTCTCACAGAGAGTTGTGAGTCTGTGGAATTCTCTGCCTCAGAGGGCGGTGGAGGCAGGTTCTCTGGATGCTTTCAAGAGAGAGCTAGATAGGGCTCTTAAAAATAGCGGAGTCAGGGGATATGAGGAGAAGGCAGGAACGGGGTAGTGATTGGGGATGATCAGCCATGATCACATTGAATGGCGGTGCTGGCTCGAAGGGCCAAATGGCCTACTCCTGCACCTATTGTCTATTGTCTATTGGAAGAAAGTGCAGTGGACCCACTTGCACCAGATTTCCACTGATGGTAGGACTGTGTATACATCCATCGTGATGTGATTCTATCCATGTGTTTGCCAATACTGATTACAGGAACAGCGGGTGGCCATGCACCCCCTCGAGGCTATTAATTAGATTGTGTTTGATCTGCACCTCAACTCTATTTCCCCAGAAACCACCAACACAACAAAAAAATGATAAATCTCAGTCTCGCAAATTTCAATCAACATATGTAGTCTTTTTTTTTTTAAGTGGATCAAGTTCCAGATTTCGACATCGCTTTGTACGAAAAACTGTTTCCTGGTTACGTTCCAAAACGCCTTAATTGGTCCAATTGTCGAGCCAACTTCATCATTTGTGCACTCCAAGGAATGAGCTCAAAGTGGGACTAAACTAGCAAGAAATAGGAAGGCAGGTTGTTGGGGCTTCCAGGAACAAATACAATGAACCAGACTGTGAAGATGAGCATGTTTAACTGCAGATGCGGGAAAAATCGAAGGTAGACAAAAATGCTGGAGAAACTCAGTGGGTGAGGCAGCATCTATCTATGGAGTGAAGGAATAGATGACGTTTCGGGTCGAGACCCTACTTCAGACTGATGTGGGGGTGGGGGAAGAAGAAAGGAAGAGGCGGAGACTGTGGGGGAGCTGGGAAGCGTGCATTTCTGGTTGCCCCATTATAGAAACATAGAACTTAGGTGCAGGAGTCGGCCGTAACGCTAACGGCAGGTACTCGGGAAGACTCGCTAACGGCAGGTAAGCACGGGAAGACTCGTGAAGATTTTTCAACATGTTGAAAAATGTCCACGAGAGCCCCGAGTACCGACGAGCGGCCATTACCGTAAATCTCCGAGTTCGAATCAGGGCAAACCCGAGAGAGCTCTTGGAATGAACTCGTACCGTGGGACAGGGGGGGTTTTAGAGTTTTGGAGTTTTGAAGTTGGGGAAATCATCTCGTGTGCGTTAGTTTTCACAAGGCATCCTTCACTATTCCCCCAATAACACGATTAGCTGAGTTGGGCTAAGGATAACCCCCAAGGGGGGAGGGCCCCAGTGGATGCACTGCTCCTGTAATAGATCACCTATTAATGTGCAGGGATTTTTACAATTCTGCATCCATATAATTGCTTTCAAAGGGGAAGGTGATTCTCATATCCCCGCATCCAGAATCGTCAAACTCCTAATTACAGTTCACAGCTGAAGTGCTGCTTGCACAGCTATTCATTGTAGATCGGCAACAGTTGGGTGGACAAGAAGGTGCAGAATAGCCAAATTAAATACACTGATGGATGGGAATTACTGAACGGGAAGTGGGACATTGGAGCCAAGTGTTTGGGAGATATGAGGCACATTCACAGAGTCATAGAGTGTAGAAACATAGAAAATAGGTGCAGGAGTAGGCCATTCGGCCCTTCGAGCCTGCACCGCCATTCAATATGATCATGGCTGATCATCCAACTCAGTATCCTGAGCCTGCCTTCTCTTCATGCCCCCTGATCCCTTTAGCCACAAGGGTCACATTCCACACTCCCTCTTAAATATAGCCAATGAACTGGCCTCAACTACCTTCTGTGGCAGAGAATTCCAGAGATTCACCACTCTCTGTGTAAAATAAGTTTTTCTCATCTCGGTCCTAAAGGATTTCCCCTTTATCCTTAAACTGTGACCCCTTGTCCTGGACTTTCCCAACATCTGGAACAATCTTCCTGCATCTAGCCTGTCCAACCCCTTAAGAATTTTGTAAGTTTCTATAAGATCCCCCCTCAATCTTCTAAATTCTAGCGAGTGCTAGCCGAGTCTATCCAGTCTTTCTTCATATGAAAGTCCTGACATCCCAAGAATCAGTCTGGTGAACCTTCTCTGTACTCCCTCTATGGCAAGCGTGTCTTTCCTCAGATTTGGAGACCAAAACTGTACGCAATACTCCAGGTGTGGTCTCACCAAGACCCTGTACAACTGCAGTAGAACCTCCCTGCTCCTATACTCAAATCCTTGCCCGCGCCAACCAAAGTGGGAGAGTCTAGGACTAGAGATCAGAGCCTCAGAATTAGATTGAGTTAGATAGAGCTCTAGGGGCTAGTGGAATCAAGGGATATGGGGAGAAGGCAGGCACGGGTTATTGATTGGGGACGATCAGCCATGATCGCAATGAATGGCGGTGCTGGCTCGAAGGGCCAAATGTCCTCCTCCTGCACCTATTGTCAATGTAATTAAAGGACATTCTGTTAGGAAGGAGATGAGGAGAAATGTCTTTAGTCAGAGGGTGGTGAATCTGTGGAATCTAGATAGGCACAAAATGCTGGAGTAACTCAGCAGGACAGGCAGCGTCTATGGAGAGTAGGAATGGGTGACGTTTCGGGCTGAGATCCTTCTGAAGAAATAGACCCTTCTATATCTTTAGAATAGACCAATAACATAGAAACATAGACAATAGACTCGCCCTTCTTCAACCCGAAACGTCACCCATTCCTTCTCTCCAGAGATGCTGCCTGTCCCGTTGAATTACTCCAGCATTTTGTATTGAGTATAGAAGTTGGGAGGTTACGTTGCAGTTGTATAAGACGTTGGTGAGACCGCATTTAGAATATTGTGTTCAGTTCTGGGCAACATGTTATAGGAAAGAGATTGTCAAGCTTGAAAGGGTCCAGAAAAGATTTACGAGGATGTTGCCAGGACTAGAGGGAGTGAGCTATAGGGAGAGGTTGAGTAGGCTGGGACTATATTCCTTGGAGCCTAGGAGGATGAGGGGAGGTCTTAGAATTCTCTAGACTCTGTACTCGCTAGAATTTAGGAGATTGAGGGGGGATCTTATAGAAACTTACAAAATTCTTATGGGGTTGGACAGGCTAGATGCAGGAAGATTGTTCCCGATGTTGGGGAAGTCCAGAACAAGGGGTCACAGTTTAAGGATAAGGGGGAAATCCTTTAAGACCGAGGTGAGAAAAACATTTTGAATGGTGAATCTCTGGAACTCTCTGCCACAGAAGGTAGTTGAGGCCAGTTCATTGGCTATATTTAAGAGGGAGTTAGATGTGGCCCTTGTGGCTAAAGGGATCAGGGGGTATGGAGAGAAGGCAGGTACGGGATACTGAGTTGGATGATCAGCCATGATCATATTGAATTGCGGTGCAGGCTCGAAGGGCCGAATGGCCTACTCCTGCACCTATTTTCTATGTATCTATGTATCTTATAGAGGTGTACAAAATCATGAGCGGAATAGATCGGGTAGATGCACACTCTGGCCATGGAGGAGGCCCAGGACAGAAAGGTCGGATTGGGAATGGGAGGGGGAGTTGAAGTGCTGAGCCACCGGGAGATCAGGTTGGTTAATACGGTATATCCACCTTTTCTTTTTCTCCTCTCCACCTTCTTTCTCTCCACAACAGCTACTGAAAACAACTCGAGCTTTGGAACACATGAATGTCCTCAACGAGCAGTCGCGGAGAATGGAGAAGGAAAAAGTTGAACGAAGTTTGGAAAAGTTGAAGACTATTTCAAGTCAGAAATTCCTCATTCACAGACAAAAGGTGGGTTGCTGTACTTTGTCTTCTTCTAATTGTACTGGTTTGCAGAATTACTATTTAGCTGAAACTAAGGGGATTAGTTCTTGGAGAATCCTCATCATCATCAGCATCTTCATCTTCATCATCATCATCATCATCTTCATCATTAAAAGCATCAACGGGCGCGGTGCCTTACGGTGCCGTGTACGACAGTGATCGCAACTTCTACTGAAGTGTGGACAGCCGTTGGCTCGCTAGGAGCTCATCCGCCCCTTGACAGGTCTTGTTTTTGGTCCTTTGTGTTTAAGAAGGGACTGCAGATGCTGGAAAATCGAAGGTAGACAAAGAAGCTGGAGAAACTCAGCGGGTGCAGCAGCATCTATGGAGCGAAGGAAATAGGCAACGTTTCGGGCCAAAACCCTTCCGGGTTTTGGCTCGAAACGTTGCCTATTTCCTTCAGGGTTTCGGCCCGAAACGTTGCCTATTTCCTTCGCTCCATAGATGCTGCTGCACCCGCTGAGTTTCTCCAGCTTTTTTGTGTACCTTCCACAGCCCCCTCCTCACCTGGCAAACCAGGTGGGGGAGACGGTTTAGTCGCCGACTATCCGACCCTGGAGCAGGTAGCACGGGATTACATGGTACCCGTGGCTGGGGGGGAACTCCCCCCGACCTGACCTGTAAGAAAATATGGAATATTAAATCTGCATCCAACAGCTGGTTAACGTTAGCCCGTTTCGCCCGACAAATGTTAATTCTGTGTGATATTTACATGGTAAATTGGAGAGCCTGTAGAATACTGATCAACTGCGGCGCATCCTGGACAGTACATCTCGCCCCCTCCGTGACACACACTGGTCAACCTGAGGAGCACCTTCAGCAACAGACTGGTTCCACCAAGATGCAGCACAGAACGCCTCAGGAGATCCTTCCTCCCTGTGGCTATCAAACTGTAGGACTCCTCCCCCTTCTGTCGTGGGGTAGACTGAGACAGAGATTGAGACTGACTCCCCCCCCCCCCCCCCCCATTTTTCCCCACGGTAGAAGCGTCCAAGACTAGAGGGCAAAGCTATTAGGTGATGGGGGAAAGTTTAATCGAGATGATGGGGCAAGTTTTTTTTTTACCATGAGATGGGTGATCTCTGGTCCTAGACTCTCCCACTAGTGGAAACATTCTCTCCACGCCCATGGCCTTTCATTATTCCGTACATTCCGATGGGTTGTTGAATGTCACTGAAATCAAAGTTGCAGATCATTCCACCGTTAAAGTTATCGCCCATGCGTGTATTCGAGTCATCGAGCGTTACAGCGTAGAAACAGGCCCTTTGGCCCAACTTGCCCACACTGACCAACGTGTCCCGTCTACACGAGGCCCACCTGCCTGCGCCTGGCCTGTATTCCTCGAAACTTCTCCGATCCATGTACAGAAGATAGACACAAAATGCTGGAGTAACTCAGCGGGACAGGCAGCATCTCTGGAGAGAAGGAATAGGTGACCCAAAACGTCATCCATTCCTTCTCTCCAAGAGATCGTGCCTGTCCCGCTGAGTTACTCCAGCATTTTGTGTCTATCTTCGGTGTAAACAAGCATCTGCAGTTCCTTCCAACATTACCATCTACCCGTCCAATTGCTTCTTCAACAGTGTGATGGTCCCCTGCCTCAACCACCTCCTCCGGCAGCTCGTTCCATACACCCACTGACTTCTATGTATAAAAGCTATCCCTCAGATTCGTATAAAATCTTTCCTCCCCCTCACCTTAAACCTATGTCCTCTGATTGCGTACAGTTTTGGTCTCCTAATCTGAGGAAAGACATTCTTGCCATAGAGGGAGTACAGAGAAGGTTCACCAGACTGATTCCTGGGATGTCAGGACTTTCATATGAAGAAAGACTGGATAGACTCGGCTTGTACTCGCTAGAATTTAGAAGATTGAGGGGGGATCTTATAGAAACTTACAAAATTCTTAAGGGGTTGGACAGGCTAGATGCAGGAAGATTGTTCCTGATGTTGGGGAAGTCCAGAACTAGGGGTCACAGTTTAAGGATAAGAGGGAAGTCTTTTAGGACCGAGATGAGAAAACCATTTTTTACACAGAGAGTGGTGAATCTGTGGAATTCTCTGCCACAGAAGGTAGTTGAGGCCAGTTCATTGGCTGTATTTAAGAGGGAGTTAGATGTGGCCCTTATGGCTAAAGGGATCAGGGGGTATGGAGAGAAGGCAGGGATGGGATACTGAGTTGGATGAATCAGCCACGATCATATTGAATGGCGGTGCAGGCTCGAAGGGCCGAATGGCCTACTCCTGCATCTATGTTTTCTATGTTTCTATGATTCTCGATTCCCCTACTAGACTCTGTGCGTCTACCCGATCTGTTCCTCTCATGGGTTTGTGTTGGATGACCTTACTTCATTCTCCATCTGCAGTGGCCAAGAAGGTCGTGAAAGTAAACCTCTTTATGTTCTAAGTTGCCAGAGAGAGTTGCCAAGGCAACGCCATCGGATGACCAGTCAGTGTCACAGAAGACATCATCAGGAGGCGTGAGCAGTCAGTTTGGAGATCATCTTCCTAAGTTTGCAAGTTTTCTTCAGAACCCCACAAAAAGGACCGGTAGGAGAAATATTTTGATTTATATTACTCCTTTTGATTGATTAGTTCAGTTTAGTTTAGTGATCCAGCGTGGAAACAGGCCCTTCGGCCCACCGAGTCCGTGCTGACCAGCGATCCCCGCACAATAACACTATCCCACACACATACTAGGGACAATTTACATTTCATTGGCCCCCTTCGGTGGTGGCTGACCATGGGTGTCTCCAGGGTTGGAGGACGCCTGTGCGTGACTTTGTTTAATGTGGGGAGACTGGTGCACAGACAGCCACCCCACGGTCCTTGACAGATCTGGGTCAGGATCCAGTGGCATGGAGTCCAAGACGACCGGAGACCCTTTTCTGCTGCAGCCTTCATCCGCCTTCCCAGCCGTTGTGACGCTCCACTAAGGTCAGCCGTCGTCCCCCGCCTGTTCCACCGTTGAGGTCTTGGTTGGATTGCTCTTTGTCAGAGACCTCCCCCTCGACCTTACCGCCACGGGTGGCCCCACCAGGAGCGTAGCCCCAGACGGCATCACTCTCAGGATCTACATTTGCATTTACACCAAGCCAATTAACCTACAAACCTGTACGTCTTTGGAGTGCGGGGAGGAAACCGAAGATCTTGGAGATCTTGTAGAAAACCGCACGCAGGTCACGGGGAGAACGTGCAAACTCCGTACCGACAAGCACCCGTGGTCGGCATTGAACCCGGCGACTCTGGCGCTGTGAGGCAGTGGCTCTACCCGCTGCACCACCGTGCCGCCAGAGACCTGGGTTCCCCTCCTTATGTCAATATAATTCTGAGTCACAAAACCAATGAAGGGTTCCACTGTGGGGTGGCACAGTGCTCTAGCGGGACGCTCGCTGCCTGACTGCACCAGACTCCCAGCTACGACACTGACATTCACGAGGATGTTACAGAGAAACATAGAAAATAGGTGCAGGAGGAGGCCATTCGGCCCTTCGAGCCAGCACCGCCATTCATTGTGATCATGGCTGATCGTCCCCTATCAATAACCCGTGCCTGCCTTCTCCCCATATCCCTCGACTCCACTAGCCCCTAGAGCTCTATCTAACTCTCTCTTAAATCCATCCAGTGACTTGGCCTGCACTGCCCTCTGTGGCAGGGAATTCCATAAATTCACAACTCTCTGGGATGGAAACGTTTTTTCTCATCTCAGTCTTAAATGGCCTCCCCTTTATTCTATGACTGTGGCCCCTGGTTCGGGACTCGCCCAACATTGGGAAGATTTTTCCTGCATCTAGCTAGTCCAATCCTTTTATGTTGCCAGGTCTCAGGGGCCTGAGCTGCAGGGAGAGGTGGTGGACAGGCTGGGTCTTCCGGGTCTCGACCCGAAACGTCACCTATTCCTTTGCTCCGTAGATGCTGCCTCACCCGCTGAGTTTCCCCAGCATTTTTGTCTATCTTCGATTTTTCCAGCATCTGCATCTCTGGAATTCTCTGCCACAGAAGGTAGTTGAGGCCACAATTCATTGGCTATATTTAAGAGGGAGTTAGATGTGGCCCTTGTGGCTAAAGGGATCAGGGGGTATGGAGAGAAGGCAGGTACAGGATACTGAGTTGGATGATCAGCCATGATCATATTGAATGGCGGTGCAGGCTAGAAGGGCCGAATGGCCTACTCTTGCACCTTTTTTCTATGTTTCTATGTTTCTATGCAGTTCTTTCTTAAACATTCAGTAACACGAAATCTTTCTCCCACAGGGCAGCCAACTTTGAAGTCTTCAGTGCCGTTTAGCAGAGTGAATTTGCCAATAAACATGTCGGCCTCGAAGAATATGGACAGCCCGGGCAAGAATATGATCAGTATGCCAGCAAGTATCAACCTGTCCAAGCTGAGTAAATACAGCGCCTCTCACCTGCGTGCCAGCCAAATGTCCAGCGGGCTGACCAGCAGGGGGCCAGCCACCAGAATGCCCTCCTTGTCGAAGGTCTATCCTGCAGGTGGGACCAAGCACGGCACGGACCCGCGCGAGGCCCTGTACGGGTTCCTCGCCTTGGACAACAAGCTGAACGAGATGCTCTCGAGCATCACCAGCGACAAGGCCAAAGCCCAGGCGCTCGGCGCCGAAACACTCAAACCGGAGGAGGTTCTAAGATGCAGGTAACGCAAAACTGGCCGGAGAGACCCTCTGTTCAGCTTCTAACATAGAAACATGGACAATAGGTGCAGGAGGAGGCCATTCGGCCCTTCGAGCCAGCACCGCCATTCATTGTGATCATGGCTGATCGTCCCCAATCAATAACCCGTGCCTGCCTTCTCCCCATATCCCTTGATTCCACTAGCCCCTAGAGCTCTATCTAACTCTCTCTTAAATCCATCCAGTGATTTGGCCTCCACTGCCCTCTAGTTTAGTTGGGAGATACAGCGTGGAAACGGGGGCCATTCGGCCCACGAAGTCAAGTCAAGTCACCGAGTCTGCGCCGACCAGCGATCCCCGTGCATTAACACTATCGTACACCCACAATTTTACATTTACACCAAACCAGTTAACCTACACACCCGCACGTCTTTGGAGCGTGGGAGGAAACCGAAAATCCCGGAGAAAACCCCACGCAAGTCACGAGGACTGGAATAAATATATAAGGACATAGAACATAGAAAAATACAGTGCAATAACAAGCCCCACAATTGGTCCACAATGTCCGTACCGAACATGATGCCAAAATTAAACCAAAATGCTGGGGTATCTCTATAGTCAATACTTCTCTAGTCAATACTGTGACTGATGAAGGCCAATGTGCCAAAAGCCATTTTGACCACCCGATCTACCTGCGACTCCACCTTCAAGCAACCATGCATCTGCAGTTCCTTGTGCCTCAAAGTCAAGAAGATTGATATACATTGAATGTGTCGGAAGGAACTGCAGATGCTGGTTCAAACCGAAGACAGACACAAAATGCTGCAGTAACTCAGCGGGACAGGCAGCATCTCTGGAGAGAAGGGATGGTTGACGTTTCTGGTCGAGACCCTTCTTCAGACTAGGGTAGTCTTGACCCAAAACGTCACCCATTCCTTCTCTCCAGAGATGCTGCCTGTCCCGTTGAGTTACTACAGCATCTAGTGTCTATCTTTGATATGCAACGAATGTCGTCCGTTTCGAAACACCAAGAGTTTTTGAATTTATAATCTTCCTTACGAACCATATATATAGATATTTTTTCGGTGAGACCAAGCATAGGCTTGGCAATCGTTTGGCCGAACACCTCCGCTCGGTCCGCTTTAACCAACCTGATCTCCCAGTGGCTCAGCACTTCAACTACCCCTCCCATTCCAAATCCGACCTCTCTGTCCTGGGCCTCCTCCATGGCCAGAGTGAGCACCACCAGAAATTGGAGGAGCAGCACCTCATATTCCGCTTGGGCAGTCTGCACCCTAGCGGCATAAACACTGAATTCTCCAATTTCCGGTTGCTGTCTCCTCCCGTTCTCAGCTCTCCCTCATCCTTTGGGCTCCTCTCTTCCTTTCTCCTTTCTTCTCCCCCCCCCACACCCTACATAAGTCTGAAGAAGGGTTTCGGCCCGAAACGTTGCCTATTTCCTTCGCTCCATAGATGCGCCAGCATTTTTGTCTACCTTATATATTTTCAGATATTTGAGACTGTCTCAAAACAATATTTCGACTTTGATGAGGCAGTGTGAAGAATCGGGGTTCCAAGTGGACATTCACCCACACATGAAGGCGTCGGAGGTCAACGTGGACGATGTCTTCTCACGCTCCTACAGTTCCGACACACTGTAGTGGGAGATGGACCTTCGTTGTCATGCCAGCGGGCTTTGGGTTGTCTGCCGTCTCTGTACTTGTTCTGTGCGTGAGGTTTGAGGAATGAGCTGGGATGTGTTGTCACTGGGCAGTTTGCTATCAATCCCTCATCCTCAAGCAGAGTGGCTCAGCTGTTGTGTTACCTACATATAAAGAATTGCGTGTGGCTGCCAAAATCCTGTTGATTATCTATGGTTCAAAATAAATTTTTCTAGAATTGGCTTCCGCAGGTTAACGTTTCTGAACCCAACACACTTTTCAAAAAGTCAATAATGTCCTTCTATTATTTACAATGCACGCACGTTTAACTTAGTCAGGCAAACATTCATTAATATTTCAAACCATTAAATCATGTCCCGATGCATAAAATATCGAGAATATTACATTTTGTCCGCCTCATTGCCGCGTGACGTGATGAGCGTTTGTCGGCACTGGGCCCGTACTCGCTGGAGTTTAGAAGAATGATGGGTGAACTATACGGAATAGTGAAAGGCTTGGATAGAGTGGATGTGGACAGGATGTTTCCACTAGTGGGAGAGTCTAGGACTAGAGGTCGTAGCTTCAGACTTAAAGGACATTCTTTCAGGAAGGAGATCAGGATGAATTTCTTTAGCCAGAGGATGGTGAATCTATTGAATTCTTTGCCACACAAGGCTGTGGAGGCCAAGTCAGTGGATATTTTTAAGGCAGAGATAGATAGATTCTTGATTAGTATTAGGAGTCAGAGGTTATGGGGAGAAGGCAGGAGAATGGGGTTAGGAGGGAGAGATAGATCGGCCATGATTGAATGGCGGAGTAGACTTGATGGGCCGAATGACCTAATTCTGCTACTAGATCTTATCATCTTATGATCATTATGATGTATTGTTTTAATTAGCAACAGTTATGCGACTTTAAGACAGATGAATATAGGAAAGGGTATATATAAATATCTATATCACTAAAAGTCTGATCTTAACCACTTCCTGTTGTTCTGTATATTTTTGGCCATCTTACTCAGTCCCCCCCCCCCGCTGCGCATATCAAGGGGATTTATCCCATCGATGAAAAATAAAAGAGTTATTTGTGTTTAAAAAATGTTGAGATTCCCTCTCCTAAAGGCCACGCCCCTTCCAGAGGGACTATAAAACCCGGACGTGTTGAGTGCCTCAGTCAGACTCTGCAAGATGGGGGAGCGAGAGGGTCACGTCTCTCGGTCTGAGCTGTGAATAACACTGAACACATGTCTACTAAACTGTGAGTGGTTTTACTGACCTGTCAGTGCCCTTAATGTGGTTTGAAAATACAGTTTGGAAATGCTAAAGCTGTGTTGCCTTTGGTTTGGAAATGCTAAAGCTGTGGTGCCTAATTAAAGTTGCCTTGCGTAATTAAAGTTGCCTTGCCTAATTAAAGTTGCCTTGCCTAATTAAAGTTGCCTTGCCTAATTAAAGTTGCCTTGCCTAATTAAAGTTGCCTTGCCTTCTATATAATTAAAAGTCTAATCTTGACCACTTCCTGTTTGCGCTTTATATTGATTTTAGAAAAAACGCTACCACGTACGGCTGTGATTTTTGGCCATCTTACTCAGTCTCCCTCCGCTCATCAGGTGCCGAGGATTTTTCCCATCGATTAAAAATTTTCAAAGAGTTTATTAGTGTTTAAAACATTTTGAGATTATCTCTCCTGTCAATCACGCGATGAAGGCCACGCCCCTTCTGGTGGGAGGGGGAGGGACTATAAAACCCAGAAGTGTGGGCGTGGCTCAGTCTCTGCAAGATCGAGGAGGGAGAGGTCATGACTCGCATCTTTAGTGACCTTGCACCCTACTTGAAATGGTATGAAATTGCACTTGAATTTGGTGGCCTTGCATCCTGCTTGAAATGGAATTTCAAGGAATAGCCGTGAGTCAACAACCAGCCCACCAGCCGTGAGTGAGTCAGCTGCCAGCACAACAGGCTTGAGTGACTGAGCCGCCAGCCCAAGAATTCATTCGGCCCACAATGTCCATACCAGCCCTCTGGAAACCAGTCTCCTCAGCCCAATATTGGAATTGGTGGAGAGGTGGAATATTGCGTGTGCTGCTGGGACCCAATGGGTCCCACTTAGTCTAGTTATATATAAATATTGATTAACTGATGAATATGGTTATATCATTGCTTAATTTAACTTGAACATGAGATGGGAAAGGGAAGTGGGTGAATTGGTTCAATATGTTTTAAAACATCCTGTCTATGGGCACCTAATGTCACTTTAAGAATGATTCCCGCTTTCTAGAAAGCAGTTTAGTTTAGAGGTGACGTTTCACAGAGTGCTGGAGTAACTCAGCGGGTACAGCAGCATCTATGGAGCTAAGGAAATAGGCAACGTTTCGGGCCGAAACGTTGCCTATTTCCAGAAGGGTTTCGGCCCGAAACGTTGCCTATTTCCTTAGCTCCATAGATGCTGCTGCACCATAACTCAGCGGGTCAGGCAGCATCTGTGGAGAACATGGATAGGTGACGTTTCACAGAGTGCCGGAGTAACTCAGCGGGTCAGGCAGCATCTGTGGAGAACATGGATAGGTGACGTTTCACAGAGTGCTGGAGTAACTTAGCGGGTCGGGCAGCATCTGTGGAGAACATGGATAGGTGACGTTTCAGATCTGATCTCTTCCCTGAAACATTTTTGCTGCCTATTCAGCAAACAGAATGAAGTTGAGAAAGTCGGAGAATGTACCGAACTGCTTCACTGGATTGTAATGAAAGTTTGTTCTCAAGTATAAAGTTTCACCAAGCTGAGCTTTTTCTTCACCACTTCTCAATAACTTTAGCACCGGCTAGTGGTCGGCAACTTACCTCCCCACGCTGCGTGGAAGCGATTTTCCTTCAAATTGCCGAAAGTAGAAAACAATCTATCTACATTTGAGCAAAAGCTACACAGTTGAAATGAACTCTATTCCATCAAGGGTGGCACGGTGGCGCAGCGGTAGAGTTGCTGCCTCACCAGCGCCAGAGACACAGTTCGATCCTTACCACGGCTGCTGTCTGTACGGAGTTTGTACGTTCTCCCCGTGACCGCGTGGGTTTTCTCCAGGCGCTCCCGTTTCCTCCAGCACTCCAAAGACGTACAGGTTTGTCGGTTGTTTGGTAAGGTGTAAACTTGTCCCTAGTGTGTAGGATAGTCCCAGTGTGTGGGGGGTCGCTGGTCGGCGTGGATTCAGTGGGCCGAAGGGCCTGTTTCTGCGCTGGATCTCTAAAGTCAAGTCTAAAAGCTTTTCACGTGATGATAAAAAAAAACAATAGCTGATAACTGAGATGTTACATGAGGATCATTACTCGGTTGCAGGCCAGCACTATAACTGAACAAGAGTCAGTACATCAGCATTGACACATCAGGCAGTATTTCTGTGCACACTTAAACAAAAGTCAAAGCTGATGCAGGAATGTGTACAACAACTTGTCCTGCTTCTCACTACACTTCTATTATTGCACCGTTATTGTTTGTTTGTTCAGTTCAGTTTAGTTTATTGTCACGTGTACCGAGGTACAGTGAAAAGCTTTTGTTGCATGCTAACCAGTCAGCGGAAAGACAATAAATGATTACAATCGAGCCGTTGTACGGGGCCCTGGTGAGACCACACCTGGAGTATTGTGTGCAGTTTTGGTCTCCAAATTTGAGGAAGGACATTCTTGCAATTGAGGGAGTGCAGCGTAGGTTCATTCCCGGGATGGCGGGACTGTCGTATTTTGATAGAATGGAGCAGCTGGGCTTGTATACTCTGGAATTTAGGATGAGAGGACATCTTATTGAAACATATTAAATAATTAAGGGTTTGGACACGCTAGTCGCAGGAAACATGTTCCCGATGTTGGGGGAGTCCAGAACCAGGGACCACTGTTTAAGAATAAGGGGCAAGCCATTTAGAACGGAGATGAGGAAAAACTTTTTCACACAGAGGGTTGTGAATCTGTGGAATTCTCTGCCTCAGAAGGCAGTGGAGGCCAATTCTCTGGATGCTTTCAAGAGAGAGTTCGATAGAGCTCTTAAAGATAGTGGAGTCTGGGAATATGGGGAGAAGGCAGGAACGGGGTACTGATTGGGGATGATCAGCCATGATCAAATTGAATGGCGGTGCTGGCTCGAAGGGCCGAATGGCCTACTCCTGCACCTATCGCCTATTGCCTATTGTATATGTGTATATATACACACACACATTGAACTTTTTTCCTTGTTTACTATATTGTTTACAGTGCACTATGTTTACATATTCTGTTGTGCAAGTTAGAATAATGGATGGGATTTTTTTTTTATATAGCGCCTTTCTAAAATACTCAAGGCTTTACATTGCATTATTCATACATTCCTCAGTCACACTCGGTGGTGGTAAGCTACTTCTGTAGCCACAGCTGCCCTGGGGCAGACTGACGGAAGCGTGGCTGCTAATCTGCGCCTACGGCCCCTCCGACCACCACCAATCACGCACACACATTCACACACAGGCGAAGGTGGGTGAAGTGTCTTGCTCAAGGACACAACGACAGTACGCACTCCAAGCGGGATTCGAACCGGCTACCTTCCGGTCGCCAGCCGAACACTTAGGCCATTGTGCCATCTGTCGCCCCAAATGTCATTGTTCTATCTGGGACACATGACAATAAAACACTTTTGATCCTCGACTTAGTTGGTTTATGTAGATCTTCACTGACAGTCAGTAGAGTAGTCTTAGTGGGCGGGGATCGCTGGTCGGCGCGGGCTCGGTGGGCCGAAGGGCCTGTTTCCGCGCTGTATCTCTAAACTAAACTGAACTAAACCGAACCTTCAGGGGATGGGATTAGTGATGATGTAGTGGAGGTCCCTGCGATGAATATGGATGACTACAGGCGATGGGCCTGGACCTTCCCTTGGGATCAAATGATTTATTCGTACAATGCATGTGCACTGTAATATCTGTGCCCACAGATGAAGTGTGAAAACGCACACCTCCAGATTCAGGGACAGTTTCTTCCCAGCTGTTATCAGGCAACTGAACCATTCTACCACAACCAGAGAGCGGTCCTGAACTACTGTCGAAATCATTGGTGACCCTTAGAGATTCAAGATTCAACGGAGTTTATTGTCATGTGTCCCTGATAGGACAATGAAATTCTTGCTTTGCTTCAGCGCACCAGAATATAGTCGACATGAATACAGAACAGATCAGTGTGTCCATATACCATTATATAAATATATACACACATGAATAAATAAACTGATAAAGTGCAAATAAACAGATAATGGGCTATTAATGTTCAGAGTTTTGTCCGAGCCAAGTTTAATAGCCTGGTGGCTGTGGGGAAGTAGCTATTCCTGAACCTGGACGTTGCAGTCTTCAGGCTCCTGTACCTTCTACCTGAAGGTAGCAGGGAGATGAGTGTGTGGCCAGGATGGTGTGGGTCCTTGATGATACTGCCAGCCTTTTTGAGGCAGCGACTGCGATAAATCCCCTCGATGGAAGGAAGGTCAGAGCCGATGATGGACTGGGCAGTTTACTACTTTTTGTAGTCTTTTCCTCTCCAAGGCGCTCAAGTTGCCGAACCAAGCCACGATGCAACCGGTCAGCATGCTCTCTACTGTGCACCTGTAGAAGTTAGAGAGAGTCCTCCTTGACACACCGACTCTCCGTAATCTTCTCAGGAAGTAGAGGCGCTGATGTGCTTTCTTTATGATTGCATCAGTGTTCTCGGACCAGGAGAGATCTACAGAGATGTGCACGCCCAGGAATTTGAAGCTCTTGACCCTTTCCACCATCGACCCGTTGATATAAACGGGACTGTGGGACCCATCCTTGATCTTTGATCGGACTTTACCTTGCACTAAATGTTATTCCGTTTATCATGCATCTGTGGACGGCTCGATTGTAATCATGTATTGTCTTTCCGCTGACTGGTTAGCACGCAACAGGTGGAGATAGATAGATTCTTGATTAGTTAGTGCGGGTGTCAGGGATTATGGGGCGAAGGCAGGAGAATTGGGTTAGGAGGGCAAGATAGATCAGCCATGATTGAATGGCGGAGTAGACATGATGGGCCGAATGGCCTAATTCTGCTCCTATTACAACAATGACATGACAAGAAAAGCTTTTCACTGTACTTCGATACTATACACTAAAACTGAACTGATAAACAAGCTACTGGCTGTCAGACCCACTAACTCAGCCTGAAGAAGTGTCCCGACCTAAAACGCTGCCTGCCCACACCACCACAGACGCTGCCTGGCCCGCTGAGTTCCTCCAGCACTTTGTGTTTTGCTCAAGGCTCCAGCATCTGCAATTCCTCCCGCCCCCATTAGCTCATCTCCATAGTCCATTGCCAGATTGATTATATAAGTTTAGTTTAGTTTAGTTTAGTTTAAGGATACGGTGCAGAAACAGGCCCTTCGGCCCACCAAGACCGTGCTGACCAGCGATCCCCGCACACTGGGAACCCGCCTACACACACCGGGGACAACTTACAATTTTTACCAAGCCAATGAACCTCCAAACCTGCATGTCTTTGGAATGTGGGGGCAACCGAAGAAAACCCACGCAGGTCATATAGAAACATTGAAACATTGAAACATAGAAAATAGGTGCAGGAGGAGGCCATTCGGCCCTTCGAGCCAGCACCGCCATTCATTGTGATCATGGCTGATCGTCCCCTATCAATAACCCATGCCTGCCTTCTCCCCATATCCCTTGACTCCACTAGCCCCTAGAGCTCTATATAACTCTCTCTTAAATCCATCCAGTGACTTGGCCTCCACTGCCCTCTGTGGCAGGGAATTCCACAAATTCACTACTCTCTGGGTGAAAAAGTTTTTTCTCACCTCAGTCTTAAATGGCCTCCCCTTTATTCTAAGACTGTGTGGCCCCTGGTTCTGGACTCGCCCAACATTGGGAACATTTTTCCTGCATCTAGCTTGTCCAGTCCTTTTATAATTGCACATGTTTCTATAAGATTCCCCCCTCATCCTTCTGAACTCCAGTGAATACAGTGAGTCACGGGGACAGCGTGCAAACTCCGTACAGACAGCACCCGTAGTCAGGATCGAACCCGGGTCTCTGGCGCTGTGAGGCAGCAACTCTACCGCTGCGCCAACTAACTAACCGAGCCAGCAAGTGGAGATCTAATAGATTTATAAAAAGATGCAACTGTTAGTGTGGATGTTTCTCTAACAAGGTTCTAAATGATATGTTACCTCAACTTACACTGTCGAAGCACAGAAACAAAATAAAATTCACACACGGTTATAAAACTCAATTAATGTTTATATAAGTTCCTGTACAGATTCATTCATTTTACCAGGATTATAATCAACTTAAAAGTGTTTAAGGCTGATGAGGACACAGTCAGTTTTGTTATGAATTCACCATTAATATGGTATCCTGATCATTTTGTCCATTGTGACTGCGACTGATGCTATATATGTGGATATAGTCCGTGCAGAAGAGTGCAGGTCCACTGCCGATTTACCGGCACCCCCTGGTTCCAGAGCCTTATCCGTGTTTCCGGACCAACACCGAGATGTCCAACGGTACCAGAACGTGCCCGGCCTGCAAAGTGGGCCTCGGTAGTCAGATCTGCCGGCTCGGGCCGGGCCGTAGGTCCAGAGTCCCGGCTGCGGGGGGGCAGATTCCACCCGCCGATCGGCCGCGGAATTCCCGATGAGCTCGAGATCGGCCGCCTATCCCGGCCAGGGCGCCAAATGTTCGAGGGGACTTCCAGAAGATGGGGGGAGATTTTGTCCGGTTTAAAGTAGGTGCCGGACCACCAGTTGCCGGAAAAATCGGTGGTGGACCTGTATAAGGGTGAACATTATTCTGTGCATTATAGTGAAGTGAAATTGTCCATATCTACACAAGCAGCTGGTTTAAATGGCAGCAATCATTTGCAAATCAAAGTTTGTTTGGTCATATATCAAATCGTGCAACAATGCTAATTTTTTTAAGTGCTGATCAAGGATAAGGATAATTAATGATTTGCTTCTTTGCTTTGTTGGGCATGGCTGAGAATTGTGAGTCCGACTACCCCACGGGCAGCCTCGCCTCTTATTCCACCTTGCGAGCCCACTTCATATCGTCAGTCCTTGGCTTCTGTCCAGTGACGCTCGTTATCAGATGCTCCAGGTGACGCCAGAACCCGATCTGTTCCAGGGGATAATTCAGCCACCCTGAGAAACAAGACAGAAGATTCACACCCGTCAGACGGTTCACACGCCTCAAACATTCACCAACATTCCCATTGAAAGAGGCAGCATTGAAACAGAGGGGCTCTGCAGAGAGTAGTGCATTCGGTCAAACGCACCATGGAAACTACACTCCCCATCCCCTCATATTCCGCTTGGGCAGTCTGCACCCTAGCGGCATAAACATTGAATTCTCCAATTTCCGGTAGCCCCTGCTGTCTCCTCCCCTTCTCAGCTCCCCCTCAGCCCTCGGGCTCCTCCTCTTCCTTTTTCCTTTCTCCCCCCCCCCACCCTCCATCGGTCCAAAGAAGGGTCTCGACCTGAAACATCACCCATTCCTTCCCTCCATAGATGCTGCCTCACCCGCTGAGTTTCTCCAACTTTTTGTCTACCCAAAGATAAATAACGCCTTTCCGAGGTAAAATGACCTGATTTTGCAACCAATTAAAGTTCAAAGGAATATTGGACACAGCAACGGTGATGTGAATGAAAGTTTTTTACAATGACTTTTGTTCCATCATTTATATTCTCATTTGCACAAAAGGGTCTTGACCCAAAATATCAGCATGTCTGTAGAAGGGTTGCCAACCCACGTTCTCCTCCGCTCTGTCCGCCCAGACCTACCTGATCTCCCGGTTGCCAAATACTTTAACTCCCCTTCCCATTCCCACACTGACCTTTCTGTCCTGGGCCTCCTCCATTGTCAGAGTGAGGTCCAGGCTAGCGCACATTGGAGGGACAGCACCTCATGTTTCGCTTGGGCAGCTTACACCCCAGCGGCATAAGTATTGATTTCCCTAAATTCAAGTAACCCTTATTATCCCCTCTCTCGCCATCCCTTCCCCCACCCAAATCGTACTAGCTTTAAAGTCGTCGCATTGAGTCTCATTGTCAGTAACTGGTTTTCACCTAGCCCCTAGCTAACAATGGCCTGTTTCCTTTATCATCATGCAGGCAAAACAGGCAGTGAAGAAAGCTAATGGCGTGTTGGCCTTCATAACAAGAGGAGTTGAGTTGAGTTGAGCAGAGTTCCTTCTGCAGTTGTACAGGGCCCTGGTGAGACCACATCTGGAGTATTGTGAGCAGTTTTGGTCTCCTAATTTGAGGAAGGACATTCGTGCTATTGATGGAGTGCAGCGTAGGTTCACGAGGTTAATTCCCGGGATGGCGGGACTGTCATATGTTGAGAGAATGGAGCGACTGGGCTTGCACACACTGGAATTTAGAAGGATGAAACATATAACATTATTAAGGGATTGGACAGGCTAGATGCAGGAAACACGTTCCCGATGTTGGGGGAGTCCAGAGTCACGGGTCACAGTTTAAGAATAAGGAGTAGGCCATTTGGAACTTAGATGAGGAAAAACGTTTTCACACAGAGTGTTGTGAATTAGTGGAATTCTCTGCCTCAGAGGGCAGTGGAGGCCAATTCACTGGATGCATTCAAAAGATGGTTAGATAGAGCTCTTAAGGCTAGTGGAATCGAGGGGTATGGGGAGAAGGCAGGCACGAGGTAGTGACTGGATGATCAGCCATGATCACAGCGAATGGATGTGCTGGCTCGAAGGGCCAAATGGCCTCCTTCTGCACCTATTGTCTATGTATATATATATTACTTTTTTGCATCTTTCATTCATTTATTCCACATCTCTCTGCATCACTGTCTACATCTCTCGTTTCCCTCTCCCCTGACTCTCTGTCTGAAGAAGGGTCTCGACCCCAAACGTCACACATTCGTTCTCTCCAGAGACTCTGAGTTACTCCAGCTTTTTGTGTCTTTCTCCAGAGATACTGCCTGACCCGCTGAGTTACTCCAGTACTTTGTGTTTAAATGACTCGAGATCTGTTTGTTCTGGGGTTTCACAACTTCAGCCAGCGATCCGCTGACGTTGGAAATTCCTTTAAGCTTTCGAGATGCAGCGCGGAAACTGGCCCTTCGGCCCGCCGAGGCCGTGCTGACCCACGACCACCCCTTGCACTAACCTACACACACACACTCGGGACAATTTTACAACTTACCAAAGCCAATGAACCTGCATACCTGAAGATAGACACAAAAAGCTGGAGTAACTCAGCGGGACAGGCAGCATCTCTGGAGAGAAGGAATGGGTGATATTTTGGGTCGAGACCCTTCTTCAGACTGGGAGTCAGGGGGGGGAGGGAGATGCAGAGATAAGGAAGGGTAAAGTGTGAAAATGGGACATCAAAAGAGATGCTGCTCAAGGTAAAGGCAAGATAATCATTGTTAGCTGGAGAACGTGACAACAAGCAAATAGATACAATGTGTAACACGGTGGGTCAGACTGGTGAGAGAACTAGGATGGGGGAGGGATGGAGAGAGAGGGAAAGCAAGGGTTACTTGAAGTTAGAGAAGTCAGTGTTCATACCGCTGGGGTGTAAGCTGCCCAAGTGAAATATGAGGTGCTGTTCCTCCAATTTGTGCTGGGCCTCACTGACAATGGAGGAGGCCCAGGACAGAAAGGTCAGTGTGGGAATGGGAGGGGGGGTTAAAGTGTTGAGCAGCTCTCCCTCCCATTCCCAAACTCTGTACAAACTCCGTACAGACCCTGGTCAGGATCGAACCGGGGTCTCTGGCTCCGTGAGGCAGCAACTCTGCAACTCTCCCTCTGGGTCACTCGCAGTAAAGTGGAGAACACAAGGACGCGCAGATACATTTTCTTCTCGTTGGGCTCCAAGCGCGGAGGAGAACAAACAAATACTCGGCGACAGCGACGAACTTGGGTGTTTAAATTGGATACAAATAAGCATCTGTGTGAGGGATGGTTTTGACCGCTTCAGCACTTTGGAAAAAAACAATTGCAATTCCCCCGGAAATGCGACGCGGGGAGGGACACCTGAATGACAAAGCAGCCTGAATCAATATTGCATCCCCCCATGGCGCAGCGCACCAGCCATGCAGCAAATTGTTCTTTCATGCAGCCTTTCAAACAACGTCAATTTGCAGCGCCGTTTACACAATAAATTTATGGGAAAGAACAGGAAAAAGGAACAAAAACACGAATGAAATAAAGCCGTCTAGGAGTAAGAAAGAAAACCGCCCAGCAACAAGCAAGAGACCACAACAGATAATGTAATAGAAACATAGACAATAGGTGCAGGAGTAGGCCATTCGGCCCTTCGAGCCATTCAATCACCCAAAATCAGTACCCCGTTCCTGCTTTTTCCCCATATCCCTTGATTCCGTTATACCCAAGAGCTAAATCTAAAGGGCCTGTCCCACTTACGTGTCCTTGGCATGCAAATTACGCGACCTCGTGGTCGCGTTGAGCCGAGATGGTCCTGCGAAGGTCGTGCGTGATTACATGCGCCCGCACAGCCGTCTGGAGTGCGTGACGTCAATTGAAGATGGACACAAAGCTGGAGTAACTCAGCGGGACCGGCAGAATCTCTGGAGAGAAGCAATGGGTGATGTTTCGTGTCGAGACTCTTCTTCAGTCTGAGCGAAGGATCTTGACCCGAAACATCACTCATTGCTTCTCTCCAGAGATGCTGCCGGTCCCACTGAGTTACTCCAGCATTTTGTGTCCATCTTCAATTTTATTGGCCCCGCTCTGGGTGTAGAAGTGGGGGCGGACCCGGACCGCAACGGCCGTGAGCCCCAGGCCGAGCTCGGCGATCGTTTGCCTGCTTCTGCTGCTGTTGAAGGTGAGACGTTGCGTCGCGCCAGGGTCTTGGGCCTGTCCCACTTTGGCCGTCAGCTCCGCGACAGGCCGTTGGCGCGCGAAGATTTTGTTCGCTACAAAAATTTCGGAGCCCCGCGCAATACCTCCTACTACATACTACACAACTACATACCCCTCCGCGCTTCTCAGTGGGACTGGCCCCGCGTGGCCACACGATGCCCGTGCGCCTCAACGCGACGACGAGGTCACGTAAATTTGCGTGCCAAGGACACGTAAGTGGGACAGGCCCTTTACTCTCATCCAGTGAATTGGCCTCCGCTGCCTTCTGTGGCTGAGAATTCCACTGAGATCTAAGAGCATTGATAATTTAAGAGTAATTCTCCTTGTCACAGAGCCATATAGCACGGAAACAGGCCCTTCGGCCCAACTTGCCCATGCCGGCCAAGATGCCCCATCTACACTAATCCCACTTCAAGAACAGTCTGAAGAAATTCCACATCACATCGAGCAACTGGGAGCACGTTGCACTGGACGGACAGGCATTCCTGGAGGAATTCCGTGCAGGAAGGAGCTGCACGTCACGAAACGGAACAACGCCGTGTCGCAGAGACAAAGCGACAGCACCGTAAGGAGAGAGAGAAGGGGCCTGACGACTACCAACCACCGCCAGTCTCCACTGCCCACGTTGCACCAAGGTGTGTGGATCATGAATCGGCCTCTACAGACACCTGCAGACCCACAAGTAGACGACCCTAAGGAGAGGAGAGGACAGTCACACTCGTTTTGATGATGAGTCCCACTTGCCCCCATTTCACCCACGTCTCTCTAATCTAACTCTCTCCTGTCATTGTGCCTGTCTTAAAAACTTCAGGGTGTTGGGATGGGAAAGTGATAAGTTTCAAATAGTCACAGAACAGCAAGGAACCCTGATAGCTCGGTCGGTGCCTGTCGCGAGCTAGAGATACTCTGGCTGTTGCAGTTTGCAAACCTTAACATAAACGCCAACATCCGTCAACCTATACTGTAAAATGGAAGCGCAAGGAACTGCAGCTGCTGGAACCTTGAGAAAAGTGCTGGAGTGAATGGACAGGCGAACGTTTCGGGACGGGAACCTTCTTGGAGTCTGTAGAAGGGTCCTGACCTGAAACGCTGCCTGGCCATTCACTCGCCAGATGCTGCCTGACCCGCTGAGTTCCTCCAGCACTGTCCTTCAATGCATCCAAGACCCACACTGCCTCACTGTATCTGTTCCCTTCATAGACAAGTTCACTTGGGAACATGCGGGTAGATTTGCCGATGACGACACAGTCAAACGCTATAATTTAGCCACAAGCAATTATTCAGAGTCACAGAGTGATACATAGAAACATAGACAATAGGTGCAGGAGTAGGCCATTCGGCCCTTCGAGCCTGCACCGCCATTCAATATGATCATGGCTGATCATCCAACTCAGTATCCTGTACCTGCCTTCTCTCCATACCCCCTGATCCCTTTAGCCACAAGGGCCACAACTAACTCCCTTTTAAATATAGCCAATGAACTGGCCTCAACTACATTCTGCGGCAGAGAATTCCAGAGATTCACCACTCTCTGTGTGAAAGATGTTATTCTCATCTCGGTCCTAAAAGATTTCCCCCTTATCCTTAAACTGTGACCCCTTGTTCTGGACTCCCCCAACATCGGGAACAATCTTCCTGCATCTAGCCTGTCCAACCCCTTAAGTATTTTGTAAATTTCTATAAGATCCCCCCTCAATCTTCTAATACAGTGTGGAAACAGGAACTTTGGCCCATCTTGCCCACACCGGCCAACATGTCCCATCTACACCAGTCCAACCTGCCTGCCTTTGGTCCATATCCCTCTAAACCTGTCCTATCCATGTACCTGTTCAGATGTTTCTTAAACGTTGCCACAGTCCCTGCCTCAACTACCTCCTCCGGCAGCTCGTTCCATACACCCACCACCCTTTGTGTGGAAAAGCTACCCCTCAGGTTCCTATTAAATCTTCCCCCCCCCCCTCACCTTAAACCTATGTCCTCTGGTCCTCAAATCCCCTGCTCTGGGCAAGTATGTCTACCTGATCAACGATTTGTAAACCTCTATAGGATCACCACTCATTCTCCTGTGCTCCAAGGTATAGAGTCCTAGCTGCTCAACCTCTCCCTAGGTCTCAGGCCATCAAGTCATGTGCTCATTGAAAAATTGAGATGAATGTGTCAAATCGATAGTGTTTTATTATTGATGTTTTATGTGTCATTCCTAACTGTCACTGTATGTCGTGTTGTCACTTGCGGGCGGAGCACCAAGGCAAATTCCTTGTATGTGAATACTTGGCCAATAAACTTATTCATTCAATCATTCAACGAGGGGAAACTAACAGTTTTAACGATCAGGTTAGTATTGCTGTTGTGGTTGTGGAATAATAAATAGGGCCACCTTTCGTGTAGTTTAGAGATACAGTGCTGAAACAGGCCCTTTGGCCCACCGAGTCTGCGCCGCACACTAATACTATCCTACACGCTAGGGGACAATTTACAATTTTTACCGAAGCCAATTAACCTACAAACCTGTACGTCATTGGAGTGTGGGGGAAAACCGGAGCACCCGGAGAAAACCCCCGTGGTCACAGGGAGAACGTACAAACTCTGTACAGATAGTTAGTATCGAGCCCGGGTCTCTGGCCCTGTGAGGCAGCAACTGTGGAGAACATGGATAGGTGACGTTTCACAGAGTACTGGAGTAACTCAGCGGGTCAGGCAGCATCTGTGGAGAACATGGATAGGTGACGTTTCACAGAGTACTGGAGTAACTCAGCAGGTCAGGCAGCATCTGTGGAGAACATGGATGGGTGACGTTTCGGGTCGGGACCCTTCTCAGACTCTTCCAGTTACATTTGGGTGCGTTAGAGAATATTACACTCCGATTTTGATGCCAATTTTCAAGATAACCCTAAATGAGGTTGAACAAGAGACTTGTAAAACGTCCGTTTTAACAAATGGTCTCTTTGAAGCGCTGTAACTAAGGAACAGTTTTTACAAGGCTACCTCGAATCTCTGATTGATCCCTGTGAAGCCATTGTTTCCTTCTTTTCCACTGGTTGTGTTTTATTCAAGTCTATTTGTTACTACTGACAGTAGGCTATTAATAATTCATCGCAGCGAGTGTTGCTTACTGAGAACCGAGGAGGCATCGTTCCTGAGAGAGACGAGGGCTGTTAGGGCCATTTTCTCCCTTGAAACACACTCTCTCCCTTGTGTATGCTTCGTAAATACACTCCTCGTTGGTGTCCTACAAAAACAGCTCATCATTTTTTCCCGACGGCTGTTCACAAGGCTGTTTTCCTCAACAGTTTGGAGGTTGGAATTGGATGCGTCCTGGATGTGAACCGCAAGCCTGCTCTTCAGCAGGTCATACGTGATAGGAGTAGAGTTAGGCCATTCGGCCCATCGAGTCTATTCCGCAATTCAATCATGGCTGATCTATCTCTCCCTCCCAACTCTGTTCTCCTGCCTTCTCCCCAGAACCTCAGACACCTGTACTAATAAATAATCTATTTATCGCTGGCCTAAAAATATCCATTGACTTGGCCTCACAGAGAGTGGTGAGTCTGTGGAATTCTCTGCCTCAGAGGGCGGTGGAGGCAGGTTCTCTGGATTCTTTCAAGAGAGAGCTAGATAGGGCTCTTAAAAATAGCGGAGTCAGGGGATATGGGGAGAAGGCAGGAACGGGGTACTGATTGGGGATGATCAGCCATGATCACATTGAATGGGGGTGCTGGCTCGAAGGGCCGAATGGCCTACTCCTGCACCTATTGTCTATTGTCTATTCCACAGATTCACCACCCTCTGACTAAAGACATTTCTCCTCATCTCCTTCCTAAAAGATCGTCCTTTAATTCTGAGACTGTCACCTCTAATCCTAGACTCTCCCACTGGTGGAACCATCCTCTCCACATCCACTCTATCCAAGCCTTTCACTATTTTGCATGTTTCAATGAGGTCCCCCCTCATTCTTCGAAACTCCAGCGTCTTCAAGAGACTCTTTGCAAAAAGAACTACAAAAAGAACTACAAAAAGAACTACAAAAAGAACTACAAAAAGAACTACAAAAAGAACTTTGGGCCGGCACGGTGGCGCGGCGGTACAGCTCCAGAGACCCGGGTTGGATCCTGACCTCAGGTGCTGTCTGTACGGAGTTTGTGCGCGTTCTCCCCGTGACCGCGTGGGTTGTCTCCGGCTTCCTCCCACATTCCAGAGACGTGCAGGTTTGTCGGCTAATTGGCTTTGGTGATATTGTCCCTGGTGTGTCGGATAGAGCCAGGTTTGTGGGTGATTCACGTTGTGTCGGTGGGCTGGAGGGCGCTGTTTGCGCGCTCATTTCTGAAACGTGCCTATTCTGTTATGTAACCGCAAACTGTTAGCTTGTCAAGAATTGGTGAATAATTTTGATAACAATTGCATCAGCAACATTTAAATTCATTGAACCTGATCTCCCGGTTGCTGGACACTTTAATTCCCCTTCCCATTCCTACACAGACCTATCGGTCCTCGGTCTCCTCCACTGTCCGAGTGAGGCCTAACACAAATTGGAGGAGCAGCATCTCATATTACGCTTGGGCAGCTTACAGCCCAGTGGTATGAATATTGATTTCTCTCACTTCAGGTAGCCCCGGCATTCCCTCTCTCTCTCTCCCTCCCCCACCCAAGTCGCACCAGCTTCTCGTTTTCACCCAACAAACAGCTAACAATGGCCTGTTTCCCTTATCAGTTACTTTTTTTGCACATCTTTCATTCATTGTTCTTTATTTCTCCACGTCATTGCCGCATATATCTCTTGTTTCCCTTATCCCTAACTGGTCTGAAGAAGGGTCTCGATCCGATACGTCACCCATTCCTTCCAGGAGAAAACATTTTTCACACAGAGAGTGGTGAATCTGTGGAACTCTCTGCCACAGAAGGTAGTTGAGGCCAGTTCATTGGCTATATTTAAGAGGGAGTTAGATGTGGCCCTTGTGGCTAAAGGGATCAGGAGGTATGGAGAGAAGGCAGGTACAGGATACTGAGTTGGATGGTCAGCCATGATCATATTGAATGGAGGTGCAGGCTCGAAGGGCCGAATGGCCTACTCCTGCACCTATTTTCTATGTTTCTATGTTTCTCTCCAGAGATGATGCCTGTCCTGCTGAGTTACTCTAACTTTTTGTGTCTATCTTCCATTTAACTCCATGCATCTATATGATCAGGTTTTTATTAATGAGTTAGTTAACATGTACGTAGCTGTTTATTGCCGATGGCGTTAGTTATGCCCCTGTCCCACTTAGGTGATTTTTATAGGCGCCTACAGGCGACTAGGCTGTCACCACATGGTCACCGGGGTGTGGCCTGTATGGTCTCCTCAGTCGCCCAAAGAGTCGTACCATTTTTCTGGTCGCCGCTGGATTTTGAAATGTTCAAAACCTTTCGGAGACTGTTGGCTTGTCGTAGGTTGTCGCCGGTGCTGAATTCGACTGAATTGTCTTCAGTTGC
Source organism: Amblyraja radiata (assembly GCF_010909765.2). Taxonomy (NCBI): domain Eukaryota; kingdom Metazoa; phylum Chordata; class Chondrichthyes; order Rajiformes; family Rajidae; genus Amblyraja; species Amblyraja radiata. Next base: position 46,359,431 of record NC_045972.1, on the reverse strand, counting down.
CGCTGACAGAGCCGTAGCTTGTGGACGTAGGTTGTCGTAGGTGTGGTCGTAGGTGGACGTCCTATCGGGTCTCTGGTTGTCGGTAGCTTGCCGTAGCTTGCCGTCGACTAGGTGGTAGGTTGTTGTAGACATTGTCGTAGGGGGGACGGGTCCAGTCGCCAGTTTTTCGGCGACCTGCTACGACTATGACAGTCACCGGCAGTCACCGAAAAAATCTCCTAAGTGGGACAGGGCCATTATTGTCCTTGGCATGAGTTGATACATTCAATTAGATCGTTAGATACTACTTTGGCTTTGGGATGGTTTTCTTAGTTAAGCGCTTATCCTGACTCGGTGACACAGCGGTAGAGTTGCTGCCTTACAGCAAAATGCAACGCCGGAGACCCGGGTTCGATCCTGACCACGGGTGCTGTCTGTACGGAGTTTGCACGTTCTCCCCGTGACCCGCGTGGGTTTTCTCCGAGATCTTCGGTCTCCTCCCACACTCCAAAGACGTACAGGTTTGTAGGTTGTTTAAGAAGGAACTGCAGATGCTGGAAAATCGAAGGTAGACAGAAATGCTGGGGAAACTCAGCGGGTGCAGCAGCATCTATGGAGGGAAGGAAATAGGCAACGTTTCGGGCCGAAACCATTCTTCAGACTGATGGGGGTTAGGGGGGGGGGGGGGGGCGGGGAGAAGAAAGGAAAAAGGAGGAGGAGGAGCCCGAGGGCTGAGGGTGTAGAGTTGGGGGGCAGGGGGGAACACAGAGGGGGGGCAGTTAGAGAGGAAGTTGTGAAACTGTCTCCGGAGAGAGAAGGAGAACTTCTTCAAAGTAGGCATACCTTGAGGAGCTTTTGTAGGTTAATTGGCTTGGTGTAAATGTTAAATTGTCCAAGTTGGCGATAGGCAGGGTACTGCCCTGCCGACTACAACATTCAGAAGTTTATAGCACAAGTGCTCTGCGTTTTAATTGTAATTTAAGCCACCAACATTCCACAGTCGTGCTTGGAAACACAAACAAGTTCAAGATAGGCAGCTTGTGATGTCTCTTCAGAGTGGGATAACAATCAATTTTGTTGCTGCAACAATAGGAATAAAAAGCCATGAATGAATTTTCTAATCCGTCCTCCTGGTCTCGTACCAGTATCAGAGCGAGGTTTTACATTAGCAGAATTGTTTGGCTTTTGGGTGAGATTAATTTTACAGATCTAATGCTCCGCTGCTAAAATATTCATAAGTAAGTTGCTGAACAATAAATGTGTGGTAAACAAGGCTGGTTGTGTTAATTGAATGGTGCTGGATCAAGAGTAACTGAGTCTTCTTCTCATCGAGCCCACGCATAAGATTAGAAGTTGTTCAGCCAGAGGTGAACACATGTCTCGGCATCTGCATACAATGGTGTCTGTCTTAATTCCCAGGAAGGCGGGACTGTCATACGCTGAGTGAATGGAGCAGCTGGGCTTGTACACTCTGGAGTTTAGAAGGATGAGAGGTGACGTCTCGTAGTATACAAGCCCTTATTCTTAAACTGTGGCCCCTGGTTCTGGACTCCCCCAACATTGGGAACATGTTTCCTGCCTCTAGCGTGTCCAAGCTCTTAATAATCTTATAAAATAATCTCTCATCCTTCTAAATTCCAGAGTATACAAGCCCAGTTGCTCCATTCTCTCAGCATATGACAGTCCCATATCCCCTGACTCCGCTAACCTTAAGAGCCCTATCTAGCTCTCTCTTGGAAGCATCCAGAGAACCGGCCTCCTCTGAGGCAGAGAATTCCACAGACTCACCACTCTCTGTGTGAAAATGTGTTTCCTCGTCTCCGTCCTAAATGGCTTACTCCTTATTCTTAAACTGTGTGGCCCCTGGTTCTGGACTCCCCCCAACGTCCACGAGCTCCGACGTACCGGAATGTTCCGCCCAGGCCGGGGGTGGGGGGCGAGATACCGGCTGGCAGAGTCGGCCTCAGAAGTCGGCCTTGGGAACGGATCTGCCGGGCTTCCGGAGTCCCGGCCACAGGGGCGGACATTCCACTCGCCCATCGGTCGCAGAAGTCCCGATGAGGTCGAGATCGATCGCTCCACCCGACCTGGGGGCCACATTTTCAGTGGGACTTCCGAGGAGGGGAGCGGGGGGGGGGAGGGGATTTTGCCTGGATTAAAGGCGGGGGGTGGGGGGTGGGCTGGGGAGCCAAACCACAAGCTGCAGAAAATCGGTGGTGGACCTGTGACATAATAGGACTAGGTCATATAGGATAGGTAGATTGATTAATTGGAAGAGATATATAGATTCTTGATTAGACAATAGACAATAGGTGCAGGAGGAGGCCATTCGGCCCTTCGAGCCAGCACCGTCATTCAATGTGATCAGGGGCGGAAATCCCGGGGGGCCAGAGGGGACACGTCCCCCCCATGTTTTGAGAAGTGGGGGACATCCCCCCCAGGTTTTTGTGATCCCGATTTTAAAATCTCCACATTTAGCGCTGGATTGAGCCTCCGAAGCCGCGCGCGCGCGCGCGCGTGTGTGTGTGTGTGTGTGTGTGTGTGTGTGTGTGTGTGTGTGTGTGTGTGTGTGTGTGTGTGTGTGTGTGTGTGTGTGTGTGTGTGTGTGTGCGCATGCGGGCGTGGCCGTCAAAAAATTGTCTCCCCTGTCCCCTCCATGTTTTGATAGCAAGTTCCGCTCTTGAATGTGATCATGGCTGATCATCCCCAATCAGTACCCCGTTCCTGCCTTCTCCCCATATCCCCTGACTCCGCTATTTTTAAGAGCCCTACATAGCTCTCTCTTGAAAGCATCCAGAGAACCGGCCTCCGTCCGGAAGTGGCGGCGCTGTGATACGGCTGCGGCTCGCCTGCAGTCTGTCTGTTTTTACTTTTTTGTGTTGTTTTTTTTGTCTAGTTTAGTACATTTTTTGGTTATTAGGTGTTGTGTGTGTGGGGGGGGGGGGGGGGGGTGAAACAGGGCTTTCTGTCTCTTCCTTCGGGGGAATGCGACTTTTTTGTCGTATTCCCCTTCTCTTCCCCCGTCTGCGCTGAAGCCTAATGGCGGAGCTGGCGGCCTCCAACCTGCGACCGACCTTGAGGGTCCGGAGGTAGAGCCAGCCAGGACTCACCAACGCGAGGCTGGCAGTCTTCGAGCTGTGGTGACGTCCGGGTAGCGGCACGACTCGGCGCTCCGGTGAGGGCGGACGGCGCGGGGCTGAGACACTGCCGTGTGGGCGGCCCGGTGCGGGGCGGAGACGGTGCTCTGGCGGCTGAGACGGCGTTCTGGCGGCGGCGACCTGGATCCGGGGCTCGGCCGCGGGCCAGTGGAGGACAATGTCGGGAGCTCGCAGGTCACAGGTTGAAGCCTGTTTTCCGGAGCTCCCGTTGCAACAACTGCGTCCGCTGGACTGGAGGGCGGCAGCTTCGACCACCCCCAGGCCGCGGAGCTTGAACCGCGGGACTGATACCATCGCCCAGTGGGGTATCGCCTCGGCGCAGAGGGAGAAGAGGAGGGAAGAGACAGTAACTCTAAGACTTTTGCCTCCATCACAGTGAGGAGGTGTTTGGTGAACTCACTGTGGTGGATGTTAATTTGTGTTTATTGTGTTTTGTTATTATTACATGTATGGCTGCAGGCAACGACATTTCGTTCAGACCAAAAGGTCTGAATGACAAATAAAGGATTCAATTCAATTCAATTCAATCCACCGCCCTATGAGGCAGAGAATTCCACAGACTCACCACTCTCTGTTAGAACAGGTGTCCAGGGGTTATGGGGGGAAGGCAGGAGAATGTGTTGAGAGGGAAAGATAGATCAGCCACGATTGAATGGTGGAGTAAACTTGATGGGTGAAATGGCCTAGTTCTGCTCCTAGGACTTCTGAACAGGAACTTACATTAGTTGTAGACAAAAGTGCTGGAGAAACTCAGCGGGTGAGGCAGCATCTATGGAGCGAAGGAAATAGGCAACGTTTCGGGCTGAAACCCTTCTTCAGACTGATGTAGGGTGGGGGGGGGGGGGATGGAGAGAAGAAAGGAAAAAGGAAGAGGAGGAGCCCGAGGGCTGAGGGAGAGCTGAGAAGGGCTACCGGGAATTGGAGAATTCAACGTTTATACCACTAGGGCCATAGATGCTGCTGCACCCGCTGAGTTTCTCCAGCACTTTTGTCTACCTTCGATTTTCCAGCATCTGCAGTTCCTTCTCAAACAACTTATATTAGTTGTTGGATGTTTACACATCGGAGCTGAACAGATTTTTTTTTTTTTAACGTGCTATGACCTTATGGCCTCAGATGGAGCATCGTTGGTCAGCATGGGCAAGTTGGGCCGAAGGGCCTTGTTTCCATACTGCGGGACATTCCTGCCTCTTGCTCCTACCTGTGGTGATGCAGAAGTAGGTCTCGTGTGGGGCGATGTGGTGGACGCGGTGATGTTTTCTGGGCAGGATCACGTGCAGATCCTGGAGCGTACCGACACCGCGAGGTAGGCCAAAGTAGGAGTGCGACCATTTGTGAATCTGATTGGTCATGGTGACGAACACGCTCAGACAGAACAGGTAACAGTGCCAGGGATAGGCCTCACGGACAACATCTGCAAGACAAAACAAAAAACAGGGAGGAAATTAAACAGCAGCGGTAGAGTTACTGCCTCACAGCGCCAGAGTCCTGGGTTCGATCCCAGCTACGGGCGCTTGCCTGTACGGATTTTGTACGTTCTCCCCGTGACCTGCGTGGGTTTTCTCAGAGATAAAACAATAGACAATAGGTGCAGGGGTAGGCCATTCGGCCCTTCGAATGTTGGGCGAGTCCAGAGCCAGGGGCCACAGTCTTAGAATAAAGGGGAGGTCATTTAAGACTGAGGTGAGAAAAAACTTTTTTACCCAGAGAGTTGTGAATTTGTGGAATTCCCTGCCACAGAGGGCAGTGGAGGCCAAGTCACTGGATGGATTTAAGAGAGAGTTAGATAGAGCTCTAGGGGCTAGTGGAGTCAAGGGATATGGGGAGAAGGCAGGCACGGGTTATTGATTGGGGACGATCAGCCATGATCACAATGAATGGCGGTGCTGGCTCGAAGGGCCGAATGGCCTCCTCCTGCACCTATTTTCTATGTTTCTGTGTTTCTAAGCACCGCCATTCAATGAGATCATGGCTGATCATCCACAATCAGTACCCCGTTCCTGCCTTCTCCCCTGACTCCGCTATCTTTAAGAGCTCTCTCTAACTATCTCTTGAAAGCATCCAGACAACCTGCCTCCACGGCCCTCAGAGGTAGAGAATTCCACAGACTCACCACTCTCTGTGAGAAAAAGTGTTTCCTCGTCTCCGTTCTAAATGGCTTACTGCTTATTCTTAAAGTGTGTGGCCCCTGGTTTAGGACTACGCCAACATCGGGAACATGTTTCCTGCCTCTAGTGTGTCTAAGGTCAGGTGGATACAGGTGAAGGGGGTTTGACTTAATACTGAACACTCACTGCAAATACCTGCTTCCTACTCAAAGACCTGGCGTTGTGTAAATGACTGGTGTAGATTCTACATCAAGTAAAGAGAAATCCTTGAACAGGATGAATAATTAATAGAAAAGTTCTTCGACTTTGAAAGCTGACGCCTCTGCCTTGAACATGATGTGTTTCCACATCTCCACTAGATGGTGGTAGCTAAGTATAAGATGCCCTTCACAGTAGATCATCGAAATATATCATGAAATGCATGTGCAAACAGTGTGTTAGAAACATAGACAATAGGTGTAGGAGTAGGCCATTCGGCCCTTCGTGCCAGCACCGCAATTCAATATGATCATGGCTGATCATCTTAAATCAGTGGTAGACAAAAGTGCTGGAGAAACTCAGCAGGTGCAGCAGCATCTATGGAGCGAAGGAAATAGGCTCCATAGATGCTGCTGCACCCGCTGAGTTTCTCCAGCACTTTTGTCTACTTTCTTAACTGCCTGTTGGTTTCACCTGCATCACCTGTTTTATTATTAATGTTTAATGTTTTATGAGTCATTCCTAACTGTCACTGTGTGTCATGTTGTTACTTGTGGGCGGAGCACCAAGGCAAATTCCTTGTATGTGAATACTTGGCCAATAAACTTATTCATGCTTACTTTCACAGACTGGTGCAGAAGCACAATCAGATCTCGATGCAGCTGCCCCTTCTCCGAGCTCTTGCTGTTTAGATAACAATGTGTCTTCCTGTTTTTGCCACTAAAGTGGATAACCTTCCATTCATATATATATTATATTGCACCTGCCACAAATTTGCCCGCTCACTCAACATGCCGACTCTCAAATCACTCTGTATCATCTTCTTCGGTAATGAGACCTCAACTGTTTAAGAAAGAACTGCGGATGCTGGAAAAATCGAAGGTAGCAACAAAAATGCTGGAGAAACTCAGCAGGTGAGGCAGCATCTATGGGGCGAAGGAATAGCTGATGTTTCAGGTCGAGACCCGGAAGGGTCTCGGCCCAAAACATCGCCTATTCCTTCGAGAAGAAGGGTCTCAACCCGAAACGTCACCTATTCCTTCGAGAAGAAGGGTCTCAACCCGAAACGTCACCTATTCCTTCTCTCCATAGATGCTGCCTCGCCTGCTGAGTTTCTCCAGCATTTTTGTCAACCTTGGGACCTCAACTGCACATTTAAGCATGATCTCCCTTTCATAAACCCATGCTGAACTTGACCTGTGCTGCCACTGTTTTAGGAGGTCCTTCTGCAGTTGTACAGAGCCCTAGTGAGACCACACCTGGAGTATTGTGTGCAGTTTTGGTCCCCTAATTTGAGGATGGACATTCTTGCTATTGAGGGAGTGCAGCGTAGGTTTACAAGGTTAATTCCCGGGATGGCGGGACTGTCATATGCTGAGAAAATGGAGCTGCTGGGCTTGTACACTCTGGAGTTTGGATGAGAGGGAATCTTATTGAAACATTAAGATTGTTAAGGGCTTGGACATGCTAGAGGCAGGAAACATGTTCCCGATGTTGGGGGAGTCCAGAACCAGGGGCCACAGTTTAAGAATAAGGGGTAAGATATTTAGAACGGAGGTGAGGGAATACTTTTTCACACAGAGTGTTGTGAGTCTGTGGAATTCTCTGCCTCAGAGGGCGGTGGAGGCAGGTTCTCTGGATACTTTCAAGAGAGAGCTAGATAGGGCTCTTGAAGATAGCGGAGTCAGGGGATATGGGAAGAAGGCAGGAACGGGGTACTGATTGGGGATGATCAGCCATTGAATGGCGGTGCTGGCTCGAAGGGCCAAATGGCCTACTCCTGCACCTATTGTCTATTGTCTATAACAAGATCTCTCCAGTATTGAGTATAGAAGTTGGGAGGTCATGTTGCAGTTGTATAAGACATTGATGAGACATTCAGAGTATTGTGTTCAGTTCTGGGCACCGTGTTATAGGAAAGATGTTGTCAAGCTGGCAAGGGTACAGAGAAGATTTACGAGGATGTTGCCTGGGCTCGAGGGTGTGAGCTACAGGGAGAGGTTGAGTAGGCTGGGTCTCTCCTTGGAGCGCAGGAGGATGAGGGGTGATATTATAGAGGTGTACAAAATCATGAGAGGAATAGATCGGGCAGATGCACAGAGTCTCTTGCCCAGAGTAGGGGAATTGAGGACCAGAGGACATAGGTTTAAGGTGAAGGTACACAAAAATGCTGGGGAAACTCAGCGGGTGCAGCAGCATCTATGGAGCGAAGGAAATAGGCAACGTTTCGGCCCGAAACGTTGCCTATTTCCTTCGCTCCATAGATGCTGCTGCACCCACTGATTTTCTCCAGCATTTTTGTGTACCTTCGATTTTCCAGCATCTGCAGTCCCTTCTTAAACACTAGGTTTAAGGTGAAGTGGGAAAGATTTAATGTAAATCTGAGGGGTAACATTTTCACACAAAGAGTGGTGGGTGTATGGAACGAGCTGCCAGAGGAGGTAGTTGAGGCTGGGACTATCCCAACGTTTGAGAAACAGTCAGACAGGTACATGGATAGGACGGGTTTGGAGGGATATGGACCAAACGCGGGCAGGTGGGACTAGTGTAGCTGGGGCACGTTGGTCGGCGTGGGACAAGCTGGGCTGTTTCCACGCTGTATCACTCTATGCCAGCAGTGATAAGCTGCTTGATGTGCTGCCTGCTAACAATGCCAGTCTGAGAAGTGAGTATATCGCCACTTCAGAGGCAGGCGCAGGCCTGTCTGAAAGCTTGGATCATCGCTCCAGCAGACAATTCAAACTGGGATCCTCCGCATATTTCATCTCTTCCCCATGGCAAGAAAAAAAAATCTTCCTTGTAATACATCTTCTCTCGCAGCTTCACCGACTCACGAGGATCCATCCTTCAAGGCAAACGGCTTTGAGTGGCAGACATGGCTTGGAATCAGACATAGAGTGGTGTGGGTTACAGCTGAGCTCAAAACCACTGGCGCCAACATCCTCCTCCTGACTTGCTGCATTTTGTAAGAAGCACCAGAGGATGCCTCATCCACGTCGGGCAAGGCAGCAGCAGCAGCAGCTTTTTCTCGCCTTATCTCTTCGTTCACTTTACTGCCTGCCAGCTTGTTCCCAGCCTCACGCGAGGTCCCACCGACAGCTCCTGTCACATCCGACTGTGTTCCCCAAATCCAACGCCGACAATCGATGCCGACTACCACTGCCCGCTACCACTGCCCGCTCCTGACAACACATCCACATCATGTAGCCGACCCTGCACGACAGTCACTCCCCGCGCCTACTCCTTGTCAATAGCTTGCATTCACATCTCTCTCACAGATTTCCCACCCCATTCAATAGACAATAGACAATAGGTGCAGGAGTAGGCCATTCGGCCCTTCGAGCCAGCACCGCCATTCAATGTGATCATGGCTGATCGTCCCCAATCAGTACCCCGTTCCTGCCTTCTCCCCATATCCCCTGACTCCGCTATTTTTAAGAGCCCTATCTAGCTCTCTCTTGAAAGCATCCAGAGAACCTATCTAGCGTGTCCAAACTCTTAATAATCTTATTAGTTTCAATAAGATATCCTCTCATCCTTTTAAATTCCAGAGTATACAAGCCCAGTTGCTCCATTCTCTCAGCATATGACAGTCCCATATCCCCTGACTCCGCTAACCTTAAGTGCCCTATCTAGCTCTCTCTTGAAAGCATCCAGAGAACCGGCCTCCACCGCCCTCTGAGGCAGAGAATTCCACAGACTCACCACTCTCTGTGAGAAAAAGTGTTTCCTCATCTCCGTTCTAAATGGCTTACTCCTTATTCTTAAACTGTGGCCCCTGGTTCTGGATTCCCCCAACATCGGGAACATGTTTCCTGCCTCTAGCGTGTCCAAGCCCTTAACAATCTTACATGTTTCAATGAGATTCCATCTCATCCTTCTAAACTCCAGAGTGTACAAGCCCAGCTGCTCCATTCTCTCATCATATGACCGTCCCGCCATCCCAGGAATTAACCTTGTAAACCTACGCTGCACTCCCTCAATAGCAAGAATGTCCTTCCTCAAATTAGGGGACCAAAACTGCACACAATACTCCAGGTGTGGTCTCACTAGGGCTCTGTACAACTGCAGAACCTCTATGCTCCTATATTCGATTCCTCTCGCTCCTTCGAAAACCACGGCCACGCACACAGTTACGGGGTTAATCTGCCGCTGCCCGATTGTGATCTGTTCTAGTTATTTGAGTGCAGTTTTGGTCTCCAAATTTGCCAATTCCTTCTCTCCATAGATGCTGCCTCACTCGTTGAGTTTCTCCAGCTTTTTTGTCTACCATGGGACCTCGACTGCAGAGTTAAGCATGATCTCCCTTTCACAAACCCATCCTGAACTTGACCTGTGCTGCCACTGTTTGAAGAGGTCCTTCTGCAGTTGTACAGAGCCCTAGTGAGACCACACCTGGAGTATTGTGTACAGTTTTGGTCCCCTGATTTGAGGAAGGACAGACTTGCTATTGAGGGAGTGCAGCGTAGGTTTACCAGGTTAATTCCCGGGATGGCGGGACTGTCATATGCTGAGTGAATGGGACGGCTGGGCTTGTACACTCAGGAATTTAGGATGAGAGGATATCTCATTGAAGGATTACTGTAAGATTATTAAGAGTTTGGAAACGCTAGAGGCAGGAAACATGTTCCCGATGTTGGGGGAGTCCAGAACCAGGGGCCACAGTTTAAGAATAAGGGGTAAGCCATTTAGAACGGAGATGAGGAAACACTTTTTCACACAGAGTGGTGAGTCTGTGGAATTCTCTGCCTCAGAGGGCGGTGGAGGCAGGTTCTCTGGATGCTTTCAAGAGAGAGCTAGATAGGGCTCTTAAAGATAGCGGAGTCAGGGGATATGGGGAGAAGGCAGGAACGGGGTACTGATTGGGGACGATCAGCCAGGATCACATTGAATGGCGGTGCTGGCTCGAAGGGCTGAATGGCCTACTCCTGCACCTATTGTCTATTGCATATTTTAGAATATTTCGTAATTCCACTTCTCCAAACTGCTCGTGTTAATTACCTTCTTGACCTTTCCCACAAAACATTTTTACTGTCAGCGTTTGGTCATCAACTGTGTTCGTGCCGAACGTCAGCTGATTGCCAATTAAATTCCTCCCACAACTCATTACCACGAAAAGAAATAAATCAGAAAACCAGAAAATAATTCCATTCCACATGCATTGTTCCACACTGTTCCAAAACACGCCAGCCAGTTCCTACATACAAGATACAAGAGACATACGCAGAATAAGAATCAATTTGTAAAGTTATTGTCCATAATTGAAAGGACAATTTCTGCACGTTAATCCTGTCTTCTTTAATTCGCAGTTAAATTAAAAAATTGAATAAAAATTGGGCCTATTTTTTTATTATTGACCTGATGTCAAGTCTTAAATTCAAGTCATGACCTGGTCAAATGGGCACGAGCGCATGGCTTTATAGTGAATGGCGCAAAGTTTAGAAACATAGACACTGTGTTTTTGATTTTCTGTTTTTGGACTGAATTCTGTTTTTAATTTGTGTCTCTGTGATGTCTTTATTACTTATTTTATTCTGATTATATGTTTTTATTTCTATGAACCTATGTAAGGTGTCCTTGAGATGTCTGAAAGGCGCCCATTAAATAAAATGTATTATTATTATTATTATAAAATAGGTGCAGGAGTAGGCCATTCGGCCCTTCGAGCCTGCACCACCATTCAATATGATCATGGCTGATCATCCAACTCAGTATCCTGTACCTGCCTTCTCTCCATACCCCCTGATCCCTTTAGCCACAAGGGCCACATCTAACTCCCTCTTAAATATAGCCAATGAACTGGCCTCAACAAATGGAAGATAGACACAAAATGCTGGAGTAACTCGGTGGGACAGGCAGCATCTTTGGAGAGAAGGAATGGGTGACGTTTCGGGTCGAGACCCTTCTTCAGACTGAGTTTTATGGAGATGTGCGGGGCAGGTTTTTTCCTACACAGAGGGTGGTGGGTGTCTGGAACGCGCTGCCAGGGTTGGTGGTGGAGGCAGATATGATAGTGGCATTTAAGAGGCTTTTAGATAGGTGAGGGGAAACCGGAGCACCCGGAGGAAACACACGCATTCACAGGGAGAACGTGCAAACTCCTCGCAGACAGCACCCGAGGTCAGGATTGAACCCGGGTCTCTGTCGCTGTGAGTTGGCAGCCCTACCCACTGCGCCACTATGCCGCGCTATGGGCAACACGGTGGCGCAGCGGTAGAGTTGCTGCGTTACAGCGCTTACAGCGCCGGAGACCCGGGTTCGAACCCAACTACGGACGCTGTCTGTGCGGAGTTTGTACGTTCTCCCCGTGACCTGCATGGGTTTTCTCCGGGTGCTCTGGTTTCCTCCCACACTCCAAAGGTGAACAGGTTTGTAGGTTAATTGGCTTTGGTATAAATGTAAAAATAGTCTCTGGTGCCCAATAGTGCTGTGTCGGGGATCGCTGGTTAGTACAGACGCGGTGGGCCGAAGGGCCTGCTGACGCGGTGGGCCGAAGGGCCTGTTTCCGCGCTGTAACTCTAAACTAAACTAAAAAAAAATGATTACATTTTCACTTTCTGAATGCCCTGTAAACAAACACACATTTCACAGGAAGTGATCTTAGCAATGGACATCCTTAGTAAAGCACACTTGTTACAAAGTCTGTCAGACACGATTTCAAGTTTCTAACCAGTGTTCTCACAGCTACCTACACATTGTTCAAACCAGCTGTCCAAGTCAGCAATGCAGGTAGAATATTAAGTAACGTCAGACTGGAGTTTGGAATGGAACGAAACACACAACAACACTCCTTAACAAAACACACAAGTGCTGGAGAAACTCTGCAGGTCAGGCAGCATCTGCGGAAGGGATGGACAGACAGACCTTTCACGTCTGGGACTCGTCTTCAATCTGCACGACAGTCAGACAGCAATGGGGCGGCACGGTGGCGCAGCGGTAGAGTTGCTGCCTCACAGCGCTAGAGACCCAGGTTCCATCCTGACTACGGGTGCTGTCTTTACGGAGTTTGTACGTTTGCCCCTGTGACCTGCGTGGACTTTTCTCCAAGATCTTCGGTTTCCTCCCACATTCCAAATACATAGAAACATAGAAAATAGGTGCAGGAGTAGGCCATTCGGCCCTTCGAGCCTGCACCGCCATTCAATATGAGCATGGATGATCATCCAACACAGTATCCTGTATCTGCCTTCTCTCCATACCCCCTGATCCCATTAGCCACAAGGGCCACATCTAACTCCCTCTTAAATATAGCCAATGAACTGGCCTCAACTACCTTCTGTGGCAGAGAATTCCACAGACTCACAACTCTCTGTGTGAAAAAGTGTTTCCTCATCTCCGTTCTAAATGGCTTATCCCTTATTCTTAAACTGTGGCCCCTGGTTCTGAACTCCCCAACATCGGGAACATGTTTCCTGCCTCTAGCGTGTCCAAACCGTTAATAATCTTATATGTTTCAATAAGATCCCCTCTCATCCTTCTAAATTCCAGAGAGTACAAGCCCAGCCGCTCCATTCTCTCAGCATATGACAGTCCCGCCATCCCGGGAATTAACCTTGTGAACCTTGTGACAATTTACAATTTTGCCAAAGCCAATTAACCTACAAGCCTTTATGTCTTTGGCGTGTGGGAGGAAACCGGAGCACCCGGAGAAAACCCACTCGGTCACACGGAGGTCGTGCAAACTCTGTACAGACAGCACCCGTAGTCGGGATGGAACCTGAGTCTCTGGCGCTGTGAGGCAGCAACTCTACCGCTGCACCACCTCGCTATGCACCCTCACCGAAGCCTGCACATCCTTCCTGCAACATGGCGACCAGAACTGCGCGCAAAATGTTCCTAAAAGCAACCAACGCCCCAGTTAAAACGCGTTTAAGATGGTAAAGAGGGCATTAGATGCGTGCATTGCTAATGGGGCCTGTCCCACTTACGTGACTTTTTCAGCGACTGCCAGCACCCGTCAGAGGTTGCCGAAAATTTCCAACATGTTGAAAATTCAGCGGCGACCAGAAAGACGCTTTGGGTGACCGAGGAGACGACTCACGGCCGTACAGGCGACATGTCGCGGGGTGAAGCCCGTATGGTCGTGAGTAGTCGCCCAAAGAGTCGTACCTTGTTCTGGTCGCCGCTGGATTTTCAACATGTTGAACATTTTCGGCGACCTGCTGCGACTATGACGGGTGCCGGCAAGTCTCTGAAATATAATCGTGTAAGTGGGACACAGGCCCATAATGGTTCAGCAACATAAGCTCTACTGAGCTCTTGTGCTGCCTGCTGCAAGCAATCCTCATCAAAACATCACCGACCAACAGAGAGGGTTTTGATTTCGTACGACACGCTGCCTTCTCAGCAGGGTCTGCAAGGATTATTTGAACGCCCGGGACTGCCCAAACGATCGGAACTCAGCGGAAGCAAACTCCCTTAGGACCTCTCCACACCGACCAGAATTTCAACAACTCCTCCTAAGTCGCTCCTTGCAGGGCGATCTCTCTGCTGTCTAATTTATTTCCATGCAAAGGACACACGCACACACTCACACACACATATATAACCGTTATTCAAAGCTCCGTCTTGGTAGCTAGCTGGATTTTTTTTCCCAGGCATCGTTGAATAAGATGATGCTCTTTTTCTTAAATCAAAGCAGACCCTGCTCAGAATCCCCCGGAGAAAGGGCCAGAGTAATATGCAACACACGAGAATATTGTGTGCTGATTCAAATCTGTGCTGTCGGCACAGCAAGGGGTAGGAACGGTACCACCAATATTACATCTACCTTCCCAACTGGGATAAAAGAATTCCAGAAGACCGCGGGGGAGAGAGTGCCGGCTTTTTACAGAGACTTTTAACATACTGGGGGGTCTGATAATGTTTCCTGCAAAGAGCAGAGGATGGGGGGGGGGGGGGGGGGGGGGGGAGGATGATGGAGGGGGGGGGGAGATCAAAAGTCCATTTGAAACTGATGGGGAGGAAGCACATGTGGTGAACGACTTTCCCGAGCACATATGCGATTATCCCGTGGGAGCAGGATTGAAAGAGCACCATCTGGATGTGAGTCTCGGGGGAGGGGGGGAGGAAAGGCCTTCACAGCTGGACATCTGATACAGGATGTGTGTCCCCTGTTGGTGGCTGACAGGCCAATGCTTCCCTCTTGTCTGAAACCGCACCCCAAACGTCCAAGTGTGCGGCCAAAACTACATTCTACACCAGGCAGTTCCCAACCTTCCTCGTCCCTGTTCGCCCCTGGCAACTTAAATAGCAACGTAACTATGTTATTTACACTTATTGATGAACAACTAATGATGAACAGATACCGGTGTATACCAGAACCAAACACAGTCAGTCAATGAGGAAAAAACATGTACCAATCCAGAATCAACAAATGTACCCCCCTGGGTAGACAACATCTACTCCCCTGAGGGTAAATGTACCCCAGGCTGGGAATCCTTGTTCTGCACATAGAAACATAGAAAATAGGTTCAGGAGGAGGCCATTCGGCCCCTCGAGCCAGCACCGCCATTCAATACGATCAAGGTTGGTCATCCAGAATCAGTTACCTCCTTCCTGCTTTCTCCCCATATCACTTGATTCCGTTAGCCCTAAGAGCCAGATCGGACTCTCTCTTGAACACAATCCAGTGAATTGGCCTCCGCTGCCTTCTGTGGCAGAGAATTCCACAGAAGCCAGTTCATGGCGGGTCGAAGCCGCTGCCCTGAATCTTACAGCTGCTGTTTTTCATTTAAAATGACGGTAAAATATTGCCATGCGGGGACAGTTGCTGGCATGCAGAACTGGCGAGGCTTGTGGCGTAGCGTGGCAGAGAGCGCTGGCTGGCATAGTGGGCCTATTTGTACTGCTTGCCGCCTCACTCAGCTGACGAGACCGTGCCAATGGCAAGTTGTGCCACAGTCATCTCTCTCCAGCGCACAGTGCGTGGGCTGGCGGGGTAGTCGTTACAGCCACCCACTCCCCTTCAGTGGGAGATAGTCCCACCAACACCCTGCCACTTCAACTAACTACGGGGGGGGTATGAGGGGGGGGTTATGAGGAGGGGTTATGAGGGGGAGGGAGGGTTATGAGTGGGGGGGGTTATGAGGGGGGGGTGAGTGGGATTCTGAGGGGGAGGGGGGGTTATGAGGGGGAGGGGGGTTATGGGGGGGGTTATGAGGGGGAGGGGGGGTTATGAGGGGGAGGGGGGTTATGAGGGGGGGGTGAGTGGGATTCTGAGTGGGGGGGGTTATGAGGCGGAGGGGGGGTTATGTGGGGGGGGGGGAGAGAGGAGACAGCAAAATAAATAGTTCTCTTCAGTGGAGGACAATGGACAAATCGAACAAGCCTTCGAAAGGCAAACATCTTGGTTTTCTTTACGTAACGAGATGGTGTTTGTCAAGACGTACAATAGCGGATTTATAAATTTCAGAGTTGCCTGTACTGGATTCCTTTGAACACTTAAAACGCCCGGTGATAATGAGGCCTGTAGCTATTGTCAGTGCAAAGCTTCCCCCCTTGTGAATATTGCAGCTCCTTCTAACCTCGCTGCTAAGTCACGTCTGTGTTGCCAGTAGCCACCGCCCTGGGTCGGCCACAACCCACACTCACAGGGAGGGAGAGGACCTGGCTCTGATAATGGTCCCACAAAAAAACCATCAACAAGTTTATTATTTCGGGGAGAGAGGGAGGGAGAGAGGGAGAGAGGGAGGGAGGGAGGGAGAGAGGGAGGGAGGTGAGGGAGGGAGGGAGGGAGGGGTGAGGGAGAGAGGGAGGGAGGGGGAGGGACGAGAGGGAGGGAGGGAGGGAGGGAGGGAGGGGAGCGGAGAGAGGGAGGGAGGTGGGGAGAGAGAGGGAGGGAGGGAGGTGAGGGAGGGAGGGGAGGGAGAGAGGGAGGGAGGGATGAGGAGAGAAGGGAGGGAGGGAGGTGAGGGAGGGAGGTGAGGGAGAGAGGGAGGGAGGTGAGGGACGAGAGGGAGGGAGGGACGGGAGGGAGGGAGGGAGGGTGAGGAGAGAGGGAGGGAGAGAGGGAGGGAGGGAGGTGAGGGAGGGAGGTGAGGGAGAGAGGGAGGGAGGTGAGGGAGAGAGGGAGGGAGGGAGGGAGGGAGGGAGGGAGGGAGGGAGGGAGAGGGAGAGGGAGAGGGAGAGGGAGAGGGAGGGAGAGGGAGAGGGGGAGGGGGAGGGGGGGGAGGAGGCTGCAGGCCAGATGTACTGGACTGACACGTTGGCACTGGGCCTCCTCTACAGAATACAAACATCGCTGTGAAAGATGCCCGCTTTACGCTACCTCCTACAAACGGGACGTAGCCAAACTAGACACTGGGCACCAG
Organism: Amblyraja radiata; assembly: GCF_010909765.2. Taxonomy (NCBI): domain Eukaryota; kingdom Metazoa; phylum Chordata; class Chondrichthyes; order Rajiformes; family Rajidae; genus Amblyraja; species Amblyraja radiata. The sequence continues at coordinate 46,342,676 of NC_045972.1, read as the reverse complement.
CACCAGCCCCCGTCCCCCGCTCCAATTTACATCCTGATTCTTTCTACTGAATAAACAAGTTGGAGTCGAGCCAGAAGCTCATGATCTCCATGGATGTGACTTACATATCTCACACAAACAAACTGCACCACTGCCAGCCCCACATGCAGGCAGGTTCCAAATCTCCCCCTTCCTTTGTCATTCCATCACAGACACAAGGTGAAAGACTTTTCCAATGTGGCCTGCGGGTTTTAGACAAGTTCAAGTTCAAGTGAGTTTATTGTCATGTGTCCCTGATAGGACAATTAAATTCTTGCTTTGCTTCAGCACACAGAACATAGTAGGCGTTGACTACGTTGCCTATTTCCATCGCTCCATAGATGCTGCTGCACCCGCTGAGTTTCTCCAGGGGTTATGGGGGAGAAGGCAGGAGAATGGGGTTAGGAGGGAGAGATAGATCAGCCATGATTGAATGGCGGAATAGACACAACCAAAGATAGTCCACTCGACGAAAAAGACGTAGTACGGCCATGGGCAGATTCGCGGGTAATTTTCGGCCCCATTTCCGTAACCGGCTTCCGTCTCCGCACCAAAGATCCCATCACAGCGGAGCAAAGATACTAGTGCGGAGACGGAAGCCGGTTACGGAAACATCCTCGTAAAAATAAAAGTTATTTGGGCAAAATCTTCTCCTCATTTTCAGAATTTTAATTTATTAACACAAACTGTTCCCCCGCAACGTTGATTACACTGCGAGTCGGGTCGGGTCGGGTCTGGTCGGGTCCGGTTACTGAAATGGAAGAAAAAAAGTCCCACGTTCCGCTCCGTTGCGTACTACACGTCAGCCCATTGCATTTTGAAGGAGTGGTCTATCTTGCTTGCTTTAGGATCTTTGGACTCAATGGGCCGAATGGCCTAATTCTGCGCCTATCACTTATGAAGGAATTGCAGGTGCTGATTTACACTGAAGATAGACAGAAACTGACTGACGTTTTGTGTCTATCTTAAGAGCTAATGTAAGTTGAGGAACCAAGGTAGAGTTGGAGCAGAGGCTTTTATGAATGTCCAAACAAACCTCTGAGATATGGAGAGGAAGGAACTGCAGATGCTGAGTTACACCGAAGACAGACACAAAATGCTGGAGTAACTCAGCGGGACAGGCAGCATCTCTGGAGAGAAGGAAGGGGTGGCATTTTGGGCGGAGACAGGTCTGAAGAGACGGGAGCTGAAGAAGTGTCTCGACCCGAAACGTCGCCCATTCCTTCTCTCCAGAGATGTTGCTGCCTGTCCCGCTGAGTTACTCCAGCATTTTGTGTCTGTCTCCGGGCTATGGAGACTCGGAGGGAAGTGATTTCAATGACAGATGGTGGGAGAGGAGAGGGAGGTTACCGACAGACAGAGGTCAAAGGGCAGCAAACGAGCATGGTGGAGACTTGGACAACATATTCCCGGACAGATGGAGGGGGGGGGGGGGGGGGCAGGGGGGGAGTCTGATGTGGAGCGCAAAGGCTTCAAAACTGACAGACTGCAAGAAAAAAATATGTATTTTAACAAGAATTATGGTGCTGGGCAAATGATTCAGGAACTGATAGATCTTCCCATCTCCTCTCCCACATTTTGAATGGATGATTTCCCCAACAATCAGCCACCATCCTTCTCCCCTTCTCCTTGGAGGCACGGTGGAGCAGCGGTAGAGTTGCTGCCTCACAGCGCCAGGGACCCGGGTTCGATCCTGACGACGGGTGCTGTCGTGTACGGAGTTTGTACGCGCTCCCCGCGACCCACGTGGGTCTTCTCCGGGTGCTCCGGTTTCCTCCCACACTCCAAACACGTGCAGGTCTGTCGGTCAGTTAGCTTGGGTAAATTGCAAATTGTCTCTGATGGGCGTCGAATAGTGCTAGTGTACGGGGATGGCTGGTCGGCGCGGACTCGGTGGGCCGATGGGCCTGTTTCCGCGCTGTATCTCTAAAGCCAAGAGTAAGGTATAAAAGAGTGGAGCAATTGTAATGAGTGGTTGCGGATCTGCATCTGGGACCAGCGCGCAGAGAGTCGCCTTGCTTGGGCGCCATTGTACACTCTAATCCTTTCCTATCCACGTACTGTACTTGTCCAAGTGTCTTTGAATCACTTCCCTCTGGAAGGCGACTCCGGACTGTCAAAGCTGCCACAGCCAGACATAAAAGGCGGTCACGGTGGCGCAGCGGTAGAGTTGCTGCATTACAGCAAAATGCAGCGCCGGAGACCCGGGTTCGATCCCGACTACGGGCGCTGTCCGTACGGAGTTTGCACGTTCTCCCCGTGACCTGCCTGGGTTTTCTCCGAGATCTTCGGTTTCCTCCCACACTCCAAAGACGTACAGGTTTGTAGGTTAATTGGCTTGGTGTAAATGTGAAATTGTCGAGGTGTACAAAATTCAGAAGGTTCAGAAGGTAAAAACACCTTTTTATCCACGAGTAGTAGCTCTACTCAATAACCAAAAATCTGTCGCCTCCTTTTGCTCCGATATTTTATTTAATGCGCATGTTTAATCAATAATGTTTTATTATTAACGTTTAATATTTTATGTGTCATTCCTAACTGTCACTGTATGTCATGTTGTCACTTGCGGGCGGAGCACCAAGGCAAATTCCTTGTATGTGAACACTTGGCCAATATACCTATTCATAAACTTAAAATGTTGTTATTATACCTGCATCAACCTCCTCCAGCAGCTTGTTCCATACACCCACCAGCCCCTGTGCATGAAGATTTTATCTTCTATTTTTTTTTTTTCAACTCCGGCACATCCACGTCGAATTAAATTAATCGACTCTGTGATCACCAAAGGTTGTCAAAGGAAATGTTCTGACTTGGATGTAATAATGTGTTGACTGGGCTGGGATGGTCTTTGTCGAAGAAAGATTAATCCCCGATATCTCCATCTCCCTCCCTAGAAAGGTCACGTCTGCGAAGAGACTCTTTTTGGATTGAGTATATTCTCCAGTGGAGGGTCTTTAACGTGAGCAAAGGAACCCAGAACAGCATTGACTGTGCACGAAAAGGAAATCAATTGGAAGAGATTAGGATTATAAAGGGCCTGTCCCACTATCACGATCTAATTCACCACCTTTTTCACTCGTGGACATTTTTCATCAGGCTAGAAAAAACGCCCCGACCTACTTGATGCCACGAGTACCTACGACTAGCATCACGGCCTGCTACGACCTACCTGGGACCTTGTGACGACCATGCTGGGAGTATGGGGACAGAGCCTTCTCCAGGGCAGCTCCCAGGCTCTGGAACTCACTCCCCCAACTGATCCACAATTCCGTGTCCCTCACCATCTTCCAGTCCCGCCTCAAGACCCATCTCTTCACCTCTGCCTATCCTTAGCCCCACGTCCCCCTCCCTTTTCATCTGTGCATTAATTGCCTCATATTGTGTTTTGAATTGAATCCTGTCTTTACTTTGTGTACTAGTCATGTCTCTACTATTTATTTCATTCCGCTTACATGTTTTTCCTCTACTTGTAAGGTGTCCTTGAGACTCTTGAAAGGCGCCCATAAATAAAATTTATTATTATTATTATGGGTCAAGGGCAAACTCGGCAGAGGTCGTGAATTGGGTCGTGATGTTTAGCAAAATATGAGAGAGAAAATAACGTTAAAAAGAGGAAAGTTTTGGATTTAGGTTTATTCTTGCGATTACGTTTATTATGATGATTCATATATCTTAGCCAAGATATTATATATATATATAATAGCAAGCAAAAGATGGAGAAAATATAATAGGAAAACAAATGGTTAATACATTTTTTTTTAATTGATTCGAAAGGTTTAGAAGGATATGAGTCAAACATGGACAGGTGAGACTGGTGTAGATGGGGCATGTTGCTCAGCATTGGCATGTTGGGCCGAAGGGCCTGTTTCCATGCTGCATGACTCGGTGACTATGTGGTGAGTCTGTGGAATTCTCTGCCTCAGAGGGCGGTGGAGGCAGGTTCTCTGGATGCTTTCAAGAGAGAGCTAGATAGGGCTCTTAAAGATAGCGGAGTCAGGGGATATGGGGAGAAGGCAGGACGGGGTACTGATTGGGGATGATCAGCCATGACCACATTGAATGGCGGTGCTGGCTCGAAGGGCCGAATGGCCTACTCCTGCACCTATTGTCTATTGTCTATTGACTAGATGCAGATCCAAGGAATAATAACACTAGTAATGGGAGGGAGGAAACAACCAGATTGGATGACGGTTCGGATCGGGACCCCTCTTTGAACTGAAGAAGTGACCCGACCCAAAACATCACCTGTCCCTTCCCTCCACAGAGGCTGCCTGACTTGCTGCGTTACTCCAGCACTCTGTGCCTTGCTCAGGAAGCCAATGTTTTCTGGACTCTCGCACAAATGCTGGAGAAAAAATACAACACCATTTTTTTTAATGGATAGAGGTAGTTGAGATATGGGCCAAACGCAGATGGATGAGACAAATAGATAGATGGCAGATAGATGGGGCATCTAGGTCACCGTGGGCTGAAGGGCCTGTTCCCATGCTGTATCATTCTGTGACGCTATTGTGGGTGACAATATTGGTTTGGTTTAGTTTAGTTTAGAGATACAGCGTGGAAACAGACCCTTCAACCAACCCCCATCCAACATGCATCGCTGGGGGGCTGCGTCCATCAGCAGCCTGCGTGTGTGGAGCAGAGCAACAAACAGCGCAGCACCTCATTTTCGACTGTGTTGCCCTCCGCCCCCCTGTGGAGGGCAAGACCTCACGGCCCTCGACAACAGCACGTTGGACTGGCTACAGCGCCTGGAGGCCGTTAAGGGCCTGTCCCACTTACGCGACCATGGCTCGCAAATTATGCGACCTCATGGTCGCTTGAGGCGTACGGGCACCGTATGGCCGCGTGGGGCCGGTCCCACTTAGAAGCGCAGAGTTGTGCGGGGCTGGTCCCGACATCGCGCGGGGCTCTGAAATTCTGGCAGTGGCCGAAATCATCGCGCGCCAACGGCCTGTCGGCAGGCAGGCGCATTGCGGTCGTACCCAGCGTCTTGATGTCGTACGAAGCGTCTTGATGGCGTACGCAGCGTCTTGACAGAGTACGCCTTGCGTGCGGCATTGCGTGATTACGTCACGCCCGGCGTGGCGTTGCGTGTTGACGTCATTGCATGACGCCGTGCGACGCCCAAATTCAGCCGGCCCGCCTCCTGCCCAGCTGATTGGTAAGCATGACGCAAATGACGTCACGCGCGTACTTACCCTGAACTTCACGTGAACCCCGCTTTCGTTTGGTCGCGCCAAATGCACGCAATCGCATGCAAGTGGGACAGGCCCTTAACATAACCTCTGCTGCCTCAAACGCAAGAAGAAGAAGAACACACCGAGACCGTGTCGACCAGCGATCCCCGTAGACTTACACTATCCGACACGCACTGGGGATAATTTACCTACAAACCTGCACATCATTGGAGTGTGGGAGGAAACCAGAGCACCAGGAGAAAACCCTCGCAGCTCACGGGGAGAAAGTGCAAACTCTGTACAGACAAGCGCCCGTAGTCGGGATCGAACCCTGGCCTCTGGCGCTGTGAGGCAGCAGCTCTACCCGCTGCGCCACCTTTGCGCCGCCCGTGTTATCGTGTTGCGTTTTAGCGTTGGGACCCGACGTAATTTAAAAAACAAACAAGCCGCTCAGTTCACACACAGGCTGCCTAATTGCGTACATCTTTCCAAGTGCATCTGGAAGGGAACCAGAACTGTTCAGGATTGCCTACGCTCACAGCCAGCAAAAATATAGCATTGCTTGTTTGAAGTCCTGCTTACATATAAATGAAAGGTTTTACAAACAATCTGGAATGGCTGTGAGCACAAACAATCTGTGAGAATGGCAGAATGGTGACCCTCCTGTAGCGCGCTTGGATGAAGTGCAAGTATTATTGCAATGAAGGCAACAACAGCTCCCCCACCGAGTGCTTGGAATGAGTCGTGAACGGCTTTTATACCTCGCTTTGCCTTTTCTTTCAGGCAGATGGTGACACAGGGAACCCCCCTCGCTGCTCAAATATTCTTGTAAATTAACACAAACAGAATGGAATGAAATTAAGTCAAATGGAATCCAACGCACTTATTACGCTCGGAAAGCGATGAACTTCCAATGCTGCTTTACAAAGAGCAGACACACACACACAAGGTGTTTAAGAAGGAACTGTGCAGATGCTGGAAAATCGAAGGTACACAAAAAAGCTGGAGAAACTCAGCGGGTGCAGCAGCATCTATGGAGGAGGGAGGGAAGTGAAGAAGGGTTTCGGCCCGAAACGTCGCCTATTTCCTTCGCTTCATAGATGCTGCCTCACCCGCTGAGTTTCTCCAGCTTTTTTGTGTACCTACACACACAAGGCACTGGATGGAGTGACTCAGCGGGTCAGGCAGCATCTCTGGGGAACGAGGATCGGGGACGTTACAGGTCAGGACCCTTCTTCAGACAGATTGGGGGTGGCGGGGGGGTGGGGAGGAGGGGGGGGGGGGCGCTGCCTCAAAAAGGCTGGCAGCAGCATCATCAAGGACCCACACCATCCTGGCCACACACTCATCTCCCCGCTAACTTCAGGTAGAAGGTACAGGAGCCTGAAGACTGCAATGACCAGGTTCAGAAATAGCTACTTCCCCACAGCCATCAGGCTATTAAACTTGGCTCGGACAAAACTCTGAACATTAATAGCCCATTATCTGTTATTTGCACTTTATCAGTTTATTTATTCATGTGTGTATATATTTATATAATGGTATATGGACACACTGATCTGTTCTGTATTCATGCCGACTATGTTCTGTTGTGCTGAAGCAAAGCAAGAATTTCATTGTCCTATCAGGGACACATGACAATAAACTCCGTTGAATCTTGAATCTCTAAGGGTCACCAATGATTTTCGACAGTAGTTCAGCGCTGCTCTCTGGTTGTGGAAGAAACTGTCCCTGAATCTGGAGGTGTGCGTTTTCACACTTCATCTGTGGGCACAGATATTACAGTGCACATGCATTGTACGAATAAATCATTTGATCCCAAGGGAAGGTCCAGGCACGTCGCCTGTAGTCATCCATATTCATCGCAGGGACCTCCACTACATCATCACTAATCCCATCCCCTGAAGGTTCGGTTTAGTTCAGTTTAGTTTAGAGATACAGCGCGGAAACAGGCCCTTCGGCCCACCGAGCCCGCGCCGAATTTCATTGTCCTATCAGGGACACATGACAATAAACTCTCTTGAATCTTGAAAGCTGGAAGAGAGGAGGTGGCAGACAAAGCATGTCAGGATATAGGTGAACGCAGGTGAGGATGGGAGGGGTATGATAGGTTGATCAGAGACCGTAGATGAAAATACAAAGAGTGTTTACCGAATGGCCTACTCCTGCACCTATTGTCTATTGTCTATTGAGACCCTTTAAAAGGGAGACAGATCAACTGATTCTGATTCAGTGTCAGGGTTTTGGAATCTGGAAACAAACTAGACTTTGCCAAACAAGGTCGGGTGGGGAATCTTTGTTCTAGTTCAGTGTGGTTTAGCTTAGATTCGGGAACCAATCTCTGAAGTCCTCTCTGCCCAGCGATCCCCGTACACTAACACTATCCTACACACTAGGGACAACTTACAGAAGCCAATTAACCCACAAACTCATACGCCTTTCGAAAGTAGGAGAAAACTGGAGCACCTGGAGAAAACCCACGAGGTCACAGGGAGAATGTGCAAACTCTGTACAGACAGCACCCGTAGTCAGGATCGAACCAGGGACTCTGGCGTTGAAAGGCAGCAACTCTACCGCTGGGACACTGTGCCACACAACTTAGTCAATACGGTACCTATTTCTGCAATATTGACACCTAGTTAGCCGATGAAGAAAGGGATTGGAGTAACTAGTTGATGCTTATGCCCTGGTATAGTTTAAGAAATACAGAGAACAGTACTGCACAGGCCATTCGGCCCACAATGTCCGTGCTGAACACGATAGCAAGTTAAACTAATTTTAGTTTAGTTTAGAGACACAGCACGGAAACAGGCCCTTCGGCCCACCGGGTCCATGCCGACCAGCAATCCCCGCACATTAACACCATCCTGCACCCACTAGGGACAATTTTTACATTTACCAAGCCAATTAACCTACAAACCTGCACGTCTTTGGAGTGTGGGAGGAAACCGAAGATCTCGGAGAAAACCCACGCGGGTCACGGGGAGAACGTGCAAACTCCGTACAGACAGCACCCGTAGTCGGGATCGAACCCGGGTCTCCGGCGCAGCAAGCGCTGTAAGGCAGCACTCTACCGCTGCGCCACCGTGACCGACCTATTCTCCTCTGCCCGCACGTGGTCCGTATCCCTCCATTCCCTGCGTATCCACGTTCCTGTCTAAAATCATCGCAAACACCGCTATCGTATTTGCCTCCAACGCCTCCCCTGGCAGCGGGTTCCAGGCACCCACCACCACTCTGTGTACAAAATCACTTGCTCCACGCAGAGGCATAGGGTCACACAGCGTGGAAACAGGCCCTTCAGCCCAACATGCCCATGCTGACCAACATGCCCCATCTACACTAGTCCCACCTGCCTGCGTTTGGCCCACATCCCTTCAAACCTTACCACCCATGCACCTGTCCAAATGTCCTTTTAAATGCTGTTATAGTACCTGCCTAAACCACCTCCTCCGGCAGCTCGTTCCATGCACCCACCACCTTCTGTGTGATAATATTGTGCCTCAGGGTCCCATTACATTTGTACCATCTCCTTCAAGCTGCCCTCTCAGAACTAAAATGCAACTGTTCCCACAACATCCATGGCACAGAGAAGGTTCCACAAACAGATTTTAGTAACAGCAAAAAAATATTTTGTTTCATAAACCACTTCTGATCGACCCCCTCAACCAAAAGACTCCCCTGTCTTAAACACTTTAACTCCCCCCCCCCCTCCCCTCCCCATTCCCACACTGGCCTCTCTGCCCTGGGCCTCCTCCATTGTTAGAGTGAGTCCCAGCGCACATTGGAGGAACAGCACCTCATATTACTCTTGGGCAGCTTACACCCCAGCGGTATGAACATTGACTTCTCCAACTTCAAGTAACCTCTCACTCTCACTAGAAGGATGAGGAAGAATCTTATAGAAACGTATAAAATTATAAAAGGACTGGACAAGCTAGATGCAGGAAAAATGTTCCCAATGTTGGGCGAGTCCAGAACCTGGGGCCACACGGTCTTAGAATAAAAGGGAGGTCATTTAAGACTGAGGTGAGAAAAAACGTTTTCACCCAGAGAGTTGTGAATGTGTGGAATTCCCTGCCACAGAGGGCAGTGGAGGCCAAGTCACTGGATGGATTTAAGAGAGAGTTAGATAGAGCTCTAGGGGCTAGTGGAGTCAAGGGATACGGGGAGAAGGCAGGCACGGGTTATTGATAGGGGACGATCAGCCATGATCACAATGAATGGCGGTGCTGGCTCGAAGGGCTGAATGGCCTCCTCCTGCACCTATTTTCTATGTTTCCATCCCCTCCCCCTTCCCAGTTCTCCGACCAATCTGACTGTCCTTGCTTACATTTTATCTCTGTTTGCTTTGTCGTTTCCTTCTCCCAACTAACAATGATCTTTTCTACACTTTCCTTGATCCCCACCCCCTTTGTCTAGTTTTCACACCTTACCCTTCCTTATCTCTGTATCTCCATCACCCCTGACTCCCAGTCTGAAGAAAGGTCTCGACCCAAAAAGTCAGCCATTCCTTCTCTCCAGAGATGCTGCCCGTCCCGATGAGTTACTCCAGCATTGTGTGTTTATCCCTGTCTGTTAGTGACACGTCAATGTTTCTCCAGAGTACACAAGCCAAGCACGCTCTGATCCAAAAATCCATGCACAGGCACAGTTATAGAAGAAGGTTCAGTTCAGTTCAGTTCAGATCAGTTTCACTTTTAGTTTATTGTCACGTGTACCGAGGTACAGTGAACAGCTTTTGTTGCGTGCTAACCAGTCAGCGGAAAGACTATACATGATTACAATCGAGCCGTCCACAGTGTACAGATACATGATCAGGGAATAACGTTTAGTGCAAGGTAAAGTCAGTAATGTCTGATCAAGGATAGTCCGAGGGTCACCAATGAGGTGGTTAGTAGTTCAGCGCTGCTCTCTGGTTGTGGTAGGATGGTTCAGTTGCCTGATAACAGCGGGGAAGAAACTGTCCCTGAATCTGGAGGTGTGCGTTTTCACACTTCTGTACCTTTTGCCCGATGGGAGAGGGGAGAAGAGGGAGTGGCCGGGGTGAGACTGGTCCTTGATGATGCTGCTGGCCTTGCCGAGGCAGCGTGAGGTGTAGATGGAGTCAATGGAAGGTGCTACACTTACCATGTAGTTCTTTTGACAACAACATGGGAAACGTTAGAGCCTTTGGTAGTTAAACTATTCTGGGCGCCCATGTCCTGCCAAATGCACGTACTGTATTAGGATCGAGGTCATGTCCCCAAACAACTACAGCATTTGGCACCGTATATCACTAAGGAATTCTGACCTTTGAGAGGGACATGTGTCCAAATATAGCTGACCTGGTGTTGATGGCAATGTCATCTCCCCCCCAGCCCCCTGTCATTCCCTCCTGCAATCCCTCTGATTCCACATGCCTGCCATCAACTCATAAGATCATAGGCGATAGGAGCAGAATTAGGCCATTCGGCCCATCAAGTCTATTCTGCCGTGTTTAAGAAGGAACTGCAGATGCTGGAAAATCGAAGGTACACAAAAAAGCTGGAGAAACTCAGCGGGTGCAGCAGCATCTATGGAGCGAAGGAAATAGGCAACGTTTCGGGTGCCGTTCAATCACGGCTGATCTATCTCTCCCTCCTAACCCCATTCTCCTGCCTTCTCCCCATAACCCCTGACACCCGTACTAATCAAGAATCTATCCATCTCTGCCTTAAATATATCCACTGACTTGTGGCCTCCACAGCCGTCTGTGGCAAAGAATCCCACAGATTCTCCACCCTCCGGCTAAAGAAATTCCTCCTCATCTCTTTCATAAAAGAACGTCCTTTAATTCTCAGGCTATGACCTGTAGTCCTAGACTCTCCCACTAGTGAAAACATCCTCTCCACATCCACACTATCCAGGCCTTTCACTATATAAGTTTCAATGAGGTCCAGCGACTACAGGCCCAGTGCCGTCAAACGCGTGCTTTCATCACATGTTAACCTACTCATTCCTGGGATCTGGTAACTTTAACCAAAGCACAAGGTTTGTGTGAACTTGCAAACTTCCACAGAAGCATCTTAGGAAGCACACTGCGTAGGAAGGAACAGCAGATGCTGGTTTACACCAAAGATAGACACAAAGTGCCGGGGTAACTCAGCGGGACAGGCAGCATCTCCACAGGAAAGGAATAGGTGACGTTTCGGGTCGAGACCCTTCTTCAGACTGAGAGTCAGGGGAGAGGGAATCTAGGGAATCTTTCTGTGAAAAGGTACAGAATGTATCATAGCTGGCACCCATGGCCAATGAGCCCACAATGGTCCATTGTTGGCTGTGGAGGAGGTGATAACGAAGGGGTATGAACAGTGATGCTAGCAGGATGACTAAGGTGCGGGAGGGACATAGAGCATAGTGCCGGGTAACATCACAGCTTGGTTTGGGAACAGCTCTGCCCAAAACAATAAGAGTTGTGGATGTGGCCCAGTCCATCGCACAGCCCAGACTCCCCACCACTGACTCCATCTACACTTCACGCTGCCTCGGAAATGCATCCGATATAATCAAAGACTTTCTCCAGCCCCAGTCATTCCTTCTTCTCCCCGCTCCCGTCCGGCAGAAGGTACAGAAGCCTGAAATTGAATTGAATTGAATCCTTTATCTGTCATTCAGACCTTTCGGTCTAAACAAAATGTCGTTGCACCACCAGACTCAGGAACAGCTTCTTCCCATATAACCATATAACAATTACAGCACGGAAACAGGCCATCTCGGCCCTTCTAGTCCGTGCCGAACACTTACTCTCACCTAGTTCCATCTACCTGCACTCAGACCATAACCCTCCTTTCCTTTCCCGTCCATATACCTATCCAATTTATTTTTAAATGATAAAATCGAACCTGCCTCCACCACTTCCACTGGAAGCTCATTCCACACAGCTACCACTCTCTGAGTATAGAAGTTCCCCCTCATGTTACCCCTAAACTTCTGTCCCTTAATTCTCAAGTCATGTCCCCTTGTTTGAATCTTCCCTACTCTCAACGGGAAAAGCTTATCCACGTCAACTCTGTCTATCCCTCTCATCATTTTAAAGACCTCTATCAAGTCCCGCCTTATCCTTCTGCGCTCCAAATAATAAAGACCTAACTTGTTCAACCTTTCTCTGTAACTTAGTTGCTGAAACCCAGGCAACATTCTAGTAAATCTCCTCTGTACTCTCTCTATTTTGAGAAACATATAAAATTATAAAAGAACTGGACAAGCTAAGTGCAGGAAAAATGTTCCCAATGTTGGGCGAGTCCAGAACCAGGGGCCACAGTATGGAATTCCCAGGGGCCATTTGTGGAATTCCCTGCCACAGAGGTAGTAGAATAGGCGACGTTTCGGGTCGAGACCCTTCTCCTCGAAGGAATAGGCGACGTTTCGGGTCGAGACCCTTCCGGGTCTCGACCCGAACCGTCACCTATTCCTTCGCTCCATAGATGCTTTATATCTTAGAATAAAGGGGAGGCCATTTAAGACTGAGGTGAGAAAAAACTTTTTCACCCAGAGAGTTGTGAATTTGTGGAATTCCCTGCCACAGAGGGCAGTGGAGGCCAAGTCACTGGATGGATTTAAGAGAGAGTTAGATAGAGCTCTAGGGGCTAGTGGAGTCAAGGGATATGGGGAGAAGGCAGGCACGGGTTATTGATAGGGGACGATCAGCCATGATCACAATGAATGGCGGTACTGGCTCGAAGGGCCGAATGGCCTCCTCCTGCTCCTATTTTCTATGTTTCTAAACTACCAGGTGTTGCAGCACTGGAAGTCTCTCTGACATTCACTACCTGAGGAGGAGAAATTTGTGCCAACCACATACTGGATCGATCCAAGGCTTTGTCTTTGCAATCTGCCGCACACTCCGCTCCCTAGCCCCCTAATCCCTCTCTCTGGCAACGGTCTGAAGCAGCACCAGATTGCTCACAACCTTTGTGTCACATTTGACCCTGAGTTTCGAATCAGGTGTCGCTGCCATTACCAGACCATCTGTCTCCCCTCTCCCTCTCCACAACATTATCCCGTTCACCAGCCACCGAAACCCCTCTGCTGTGCCTTTATTATCTCCGGGCCGGCCAATTCCCACGCTTGCAGCGCGGAAACAGGCTCCCTTCGGCCCACCGCGTCCACGATGATCAGCGATTGCCCCACACACTGGCACTATCGGCCATGGAGTCGGCCATTCGACCTTCGATATGATCATGGCTGATCATCCAAAATCAGTATCCCGTTCCTGTTTTTCCCCCCATAATGTTTACGAAGGAACTGCAGATGCTGGAAAATCGAAGGTAGACAAAAATGCTGGAGAAACTCAGCGGGTGCAGCAGCATCTATAGAGCGAAGGAAATAGGCAACGTTTTGGGCTGAAACCCTTCTTCAGACTGATGCGGGGGGGCGAGAAAGAGAAAGGAGAAAGGAAGAGGAGGAGAGCTGAGAAGGGGAGGAGACAGCAAGGGCTCCCAGAAATTGGAGAAGTCAATGTTTATGCCGCTAGGGTGCAGACTGCCCAAGCGGAATACGAGGTGCTGCTCCTCCAATTTACGGTGGTGTTCACTCTGGCAAGGGAGGAGGCCCAGGACAGAGAGGTCGGATTCGGAATGGGAGTGGGAGTTGAAGTGCTGAGCCACCGGGAGATCAGGTTGGTTAAGGCGGACCGAACGGAGAGGTGTTGGGCGAAGCCGTTTTCCCCCCATAATCCCCTGATTCCGTTAAAATGAAATGGAAGACATCTTTACGGAGTCGACATGTCGGACGAGAAGGTGACTGACGTATTCTCACCTGGGCTGTCGGCAATGAACCTGCAGGCCATGTGCGCAAGCGGGAACACAGCAAACATACAGTTATCTCCGTTTGTCTCGATGAAGTCGTGCCTGGTTATTGCAGTCGGATCGATGTGATGCTCCCGGAACGGCCTGATAAATGCCTAGCACACAGAATAAAAGGCAACAAAATAGCTTAACCTTCACTGCATACTTTATACTGAAGTTGCATCTAAACAGAAGATTAAACGCAAAATAGGTCAAGGTGGATTGTCCCAAACATGCAAAAACATTACAAAAAAGAATTGCAAAGTTACAATAGAAACATAGAAACATAGAAAATAGGTGCAGGAGTAGGCCATTCGGCCCTTCGAGCCTGCACCGCCATTCAATATGATCATGGCTGATCATCCAACTCAGTATCCTGTACCTGCCTTCTCTCCATACCCCCTGATCCCTCTAGCCACAAGGGCCACATCTAACTCCCTCTTAAATATAGCCAATGAACTGTGGCCTCAACTACCTTCTGTGGCAGAGAATTCCAGAGATTCACCACTCTCTGTGTGAAAAATGTTTTTCTCATCTTGGTCCTAAAAGATTTCCCCCTTATCCTTAAACTGTTACCCCTTGTTCTGGACTTCCCCAACACCGGGAACAATCTTCCTGCATCTAGCCTGTCCAACCCCTTAAGAATTTTGTAAGTTTCTATAAGATCCCCCCCTCAATCTTCTAAATTCTAGCGAGTACAAGCTGAGCCGCTCCAGTCTTTCTTCATATGAAAGTCCTGCCATCCCAGGAATCAGTCCGGTGAACCTTCTCTGTACTCCCTCTATGGCAAGAATGGCTTTCCTCAGATTAGGAGACCAAAACTGTACGCAATACTCCAGGTGTGGTCTCACCAAGACCCTGTACAACTGCAGTAGAACCTCCTTGCTCCTATACTCAAATCCTTTTGCTATGAATGCTAACATACCATTCGCTTTCTTCACTGCCTGCTGCACCTGCATGCCTACTTTCAATGACTGGTGTACCATGACACCCAGGTCTCGTTGCATCTCCCCTTTTCCTAGTCTTGCCACCATTCAGCAATGGTGAATAATCTTTGGTGGGGCTGTTGTCCACTGCACCTGGTCTGTAATAAGTTCTGAGAGGATTAGACAGCCAACAGCATAGAAGTGTTTAAGAAGGGACTGCAGATGCTGGAATATCGAAGGTAGACAAAAGTGCTGGAGAAACTCAGCGGGTGCAGCAGCATCTATGGAGCGAAGGAAATAGGCAACGTTTCGGGCCGAAACCCTTCTGGGTTTCGGCCCGAAACGTTGCCTATTTCCTTCCGGGTTTCGGCCCGAAACGTTGCCTATTTCCTTCCGGGTTTCAGCCCGAAACGTTGCCTATTTCCTTCAGGGTTTCGTCCCGAAACGTTGCCTATTTCCTTCGTTCCATAGATGCTGCTGCACCCGCTGAGTTTCTCCGGCACTTTTGTCTACCTTCGATTTTCCGGCATCTGCAGTTCCTTCGTAAACACTTGGTTTTGAATAAGTTTAATTTTACCAAGTGATCTATCTGAAGACCTTCTGTTGACAGTTTCTATTTCAAGTAGAATTAGCTGGAGCACTTGCTTATTCACTCTCATGAATTAGTGATGAGTCTGGCAACACTTATCATTAAGTCGCTTAAATACTTCACTGGCAGCAGAACCAGGTTGTACTTTTGTTCGTGATGAGGATGAGGGGGAGGAGGTGATGAATTAAATTTGGCCAGCACTTCCAGTCTGAATTATTGACATGAATTAAATGCCTGCATTTAATTTTCCTGATGCAACAAAAACCATCACCCAGTTAAACGTCACAGGATTGTGCTACGGGTTTAGTTTCGTTTAGGGATACAACTCGGGAACAGGCCCTTCGGCCCACCGAGTCCGCGCTGCCCAGCGATCGCCCGTTCACACTCGTCCTGTGCTATCCCACGTTCACGTCCACTCCCTACACACTAGGGACAATTTACAGTGGGCCAATCAAGGGCAGCACGGTGGCGCAGCGGTAGAGTTGCTACCTAAAGGGCCGGTCCCACGAGCATGAGCGAATGGTATGTTAGCTTTCATAGCAAAAGGATTTGAGTATAGGAGCAGGGACGTTCTACTGCAGTTGTACAAGGTCTTGGTGAGACCACACATGGAGTATTGCGTACAGTTTTGGTCTCCAAATCTGAGGAAGGACATTATTGCCATAGAGGGAGTACAGAGAAGGTTCACCAGACTGATTCCTGGGATGTCAGGACTGTCTTATGAAGAAAGACTGGATAGACTTGGTTTATACTCTCTAGAATTTAGGAGATTGAGGGGGGATCTTATAGAAACTTACAAAATTCTTAAGGGGTTGGACAGGCTAGATGCAGGAAGATTGCTCCCGATGTTGGGGAAGTCCAGGACAAGGGGTCACAGCTTAAGGATAAGGGGGAAATCCTTTAAAACCGAGATGAGAAGAACTTTTTTCACACAGAGAGTGGTGAATCTCTGGAATTCTCTGCCACAGAGGGTAGTCGAGGCCAGTTCATTGGCTATATTTAAGAGGGAGTTAGATGTGGCCCTTGTGGCTAAAGGGATCAGGGGGTATGGAGAGAAGGCAGGTACAGGATACTGAGTTGGATGATCAGCCATGATCATATTGAATGGCGGTGCAGGCTCGAAGGGCCGAATGGCCTACTCCTGCACCTAATTTCTATGTTTCTATGCGCCTGCATGCAGCAAGTGCGGCCTAACGTGGTCGCTTGGGCCGTACGGCCTCGCGGGGCCGGTCCCACTTCGATTGCCGGAGCCGTATGGAGTTTTGCGGAGCTGGTCCCGACATCGCGCGGGGCTCCAAAAAACTGACCGTGTCCAAAAATTCCGCGCGCAACGGCCTGCCGGCCCGCAGCTGCCTCGACGCCATACGCACGTCAGACTTCGCTCGAACTTCACGTCACTCACTCGACCTCCGTGCGTACGGTGTCGAGGCGGCTGCGGGCTTTAGGTCGCGCTTGCCGCATTAAGTCGCACGCTCGTGGGACAGGACCGTTACAGCGCTTGCAGCGCCAGAGAACCCGGTTCGATTCCGACTACGGGCGCTGTCTGTACGGAGTTGGTACGTTCTTCCTGTGACCTGCGTGGGTTTTCTCCGACATCTTCGGTTAATTGGCTTGGTATCAATGTCAATATTGTCCCCAGCGTGTGTAGGGATAGTGTGAGTGTGCGGGGATAGCAGATCGGTGCGGGCTCAGTGGGCCGAAGGGCCTGTTTGTTTCCAGGCTGTTTAGCTAAACTAAAACAAATCTAAACTGAAGGAGAAGTGAGAGTAAGTAAACTGGATGGGAAAGTAGGCAATAGACAATAGGTGCAGGAGTTGGCCATTCGGCCCTTCGAGCCAGCACCGCCATTCAATGTGATCAAGGGGTCACAGTTTAAGGATAAGGGGGAAATCTTTTAGGACCGAGATGAGAAAAACATTTTTCACACAGAGAGTGGTGAATCTGTGGAATTCTCTGCCACAGAAGGTAGTTGAGGCCAGTTCATTGGCTATATTTAAGAGGGAATTAGATGTGGCCCTTGTGGCTAAAGGGATCAGAGGGTATGGAGAGAAGGCAGGTACAGGATACTGAGTTGGATGATCAGCCATGATCATATTGAATGGCGGTGCAGGCTCGAAGGGCCGAATGGCCTACTCCTGCACCTATTTTCTTTGTTTCTATGTTTCTATAATCATGGCTGACATCTTCTTCTTCTTGTGTATGGCGTGCACAGCCTAAAGTTGTCGGACAACTTGTACTATTTGATCTTATTTGATTGTGCACGCCGGGTTGATTGCATTCGTCGAAACAGGGCGGACCACATGAAGGCTGCAATCTCCCACCCCATCATGGCTGACCGTTCCCAATCAGTACCCAGTTCCTGCCTTCTCCCCGTATCCCTTGACTCCACTATCTTTACGAGCCCTATCTAACTCTCTCTTGAAAGCCTCCAGAGAATCGGCCTCCGCAGAGAATTCCACAGGCTCACAACTCTCTGGGTGAAAAAGTGTTTCCTCATCTCCGTTCTAAATGGCCTACCCCTTATTCTTAAACTGTGTGGGCCCTGGTTGTGGACTCCCCCCCCCCCCCAACATCGGGAACATGTTTCCTGCCTCCAGCGTGTCCTCAAGCGGCACAACATGTTTTTTTTTTAAATCCAAGCAACCTTCTTTCTCACCTTGCAGCTCCAAAATAGAGCATGTAACTCCTGCAACAATTCTATTTTAATGCATGTATTTACTTTTTAAATGTCACTATGATAAAGAGGTGGCGTTCTCCAAGGAAGTTCTCAGCTGGCCCCTTAAGAAAATACGGAACACAAAATGTGATCCATCACGGCACAAAGGGCAAAACTAAAAGCAGAAACACGTTGATGATGAAGGGGCAAGTCTAGCTAAATATGTTGAAAGGCAAAAGCGAAAAGTAGAATGTCAAATGGAGTGAGTGATAATATGGCCCAGTGTTCATCCGTGACCTTTTGGATCGTGCTATCCGTGCTTCTGAGGTAGGGTCCCGACCCTGAAACCTCACCCAATCTTTTCCACCAGAGATGCTGCCACATCTGAAGAGCAGTCCTGGACTTCTGTGTGGGAAGGAACTGCAGACACTGGTTTCAACCGAAGATGGACACACAATGCTGGAGTAACTCAGCGGGGCAGGCAGCATCGCTGGAGAGAAGTAAACGGGTGACTTTTGGGGTCGAGACCCTTCTTCAGGTTTCACCCCCGACCCGAAACATCACCCATTCCTTCTCTCCAGAGATGCTGCCTGTCCCGCTGAGTTACTCCTGCATTTTGTGCCCAGTCAATAGACAATAGGTGCAGGAGGAGGCCATTCGGCCCTTCGAACCAGCACCCGCCATTCAATGTGATCATGGCTGATCATCCAACTCAGTATCCCATCCCTGCCTTCTCTCCATACCCCCTGATCCCTTTAGCCACAAGGGCCACATCTAACTCCCTCTTAAATACAGCCAATGAACTGGCCTCAACTGCCTTCTGTGGCAGAGAATTCCACAGATTCACCACTCTCTGTGTAAAAAATGATTTTCTCATCTCGGTCCTAAAAGACTTCCCTCTTATCCTTAAACTGTAACCCGTAGTTCTGGACTTCCCCAACATCGGGAATAATCTTCCTGCATCTAGCCTGTCCAACCCCTTAAGAATTTTGTAAGTTTCTATAAGATCCCCCCTCAATCTTCTGAATTCCAGTGAGATAATCATGTATTGTCTTTCTGGGCTGACTGGTTAGCCCGCAACAAAAGCTTTTCACTGTACCTCGGTACACGTGACAATAAGCTCAACTGAACTGCCCGACCCGCTGAGTTTTTCCAGCGCTTTGCGTCTATTTTCAGTGCCGAGGATGGGGGAACTTTCCGGAAGCCAGCTTCTTCAGGCCGAAGAAACCTTGTTATGCCAGGAGTCACAAGACGAATGTCCCTGTGTTGAAGCCCAAGGCAGTTCCAGTCCTGGAGGACATTAATCTGCTCTGCAAACAAGCCCGGCGTCAAATGTTGAAAATTACTATCTCAAATCCCAATGCCAATGCAGCAATAACTGCAGCATTTAGATAATTGAAAGAAAGTTATGAAACAATAATAAAAAAAAGCAAGATGCCTTCCCCAACATCGAGCCAAGCCCCATACATCATGTTCCAAATTGTCTTGCCATGGGATCCATGCAAAGCAACAAATCTCTGAAGGGAACGGCTTAGTACAGATAGAGGAAAATAAGGCTCTTAAATGTGTCCCAATCCTCGCAAGCTGCAGGATGAGAACGGCAATGTATTTATTCAACGTTACAACGCAACTGTCCAAATCTTGCCAACACGATTCCACAACAAGAAACTTTCATCTCATCTTTACCACTCATCTGCAATCTTAAAATCTTCGATGGAGACACAAGGAACTGCAGACGCTGGTTTGCAACAACAAAAAAAGGCACAAAGTGCTGGAGTAACTCAGCGGGTAAGACGACATCCGAAGAACATGGACAGGTGACGTTTCGGGTTGGGACACTTCTTCGGACTTCTAGGCTATTCTAGGTCATGGATTTATCCCATGCTTTTGTAGATTACTATCATAACACTCTACGTTTATCATGAATGCCCATAGTGTGTTCATGAAATAAAATTAGGAAAAAGATATTCTCATCTGCAGTCTATTTTCTCAATGTGATAAATAGATCATAGTGATACAGCGTGGAAACAGGCACTTCAGCTCCACTTGCCCACACCGGCCAACATGTCCCATCCACACTAGTCCCACCTCCCTGCATTTGACTAATATCCCTCTAAAACCTGTCTTATCCATGTACCTGTCTAAATGTTTCTTGCTGACTCAGCAACCTCCTCCAGCAGCTCATTCCATATCCTCCGATCTATTCCTCTCATGATTTTGTACATCTCTATAAGATCACCCCCCTCATCCACCTGCGCTCCAAGGAATGGAGTCCTGGCCTGCCTCAAACTCTCCCTATAACTCGTGTCCTGGCAATATCCACGTAAGTTTTCTCTGCACCCATTCCAACTTGACGACATCTTTCCTGGTTGGTTATATGGTGAAGACTTCCTATCGGCTGTCTCTCCAGTTAAACAAACCTTCAACATTTAACTGTCAAAGTTTCATCTCTGCAGCTCTTCAGTAAAACCTAACCACTTGGAAGATGCTTAAGGGTCTGTTCCCACTTAGGCGATTGTTTAGGAGACTACAGTCGCCACGTGGTCGCCAGGGTGATGTGGGCGTGAGTCGTCTCCTCGGTCGCTCAAAGAATCGTAGCAACTTTCTGGTCGCCGCTGGATTCTCAACACGTTGAACAGTCGGCGACACTGGGTTTGACGTCAATGAGCGTAACTTGACTTCTCCTGACGTAGGTGCTGTCGTAGTTGTCACCAGGTGACGCTGATCATCCCCAATCAGTGCCCCGTTCCTGCCTTCTCCCCGTATCCCCTGACTCCGCTATTTTTAAGAGTCCCTATCTAGCTCTCTCTCTTGAAAGCATCCAGAGAACCTGCCTCCACCGCCCTCTGAGGCAGAGAATTCCACAGAGTCACAATTGAATGGTGGTGCTGGCAAGAAGGGCCGAATGGCCTACTCCTGCACCTATTTTCTATGCTTCTAACTTCTCCGCTGCGTCACAGTGCTAACCAACACCACTGGGCCGTGAATCTCACCGGTACCTGGAATACAAGCTCCTTCTCCCACACAAGGCTCTATACTTTGAAACATCACATATAAAGAAAGACCTCTTGCGGTAACACATGCCCTTTCCCTTCAGGTTTTTGTAATGTTCAGCTACCAGGTACCTAGAGCTGCAAATAACTGCTCTCCAAAGCACTAATTGATTTAATTCTCCTGCAGATCAGCAATTAGCTTGCACCAGTCAGATCCAACATGTGAATATGTGTCAGGTACCAACCCCCTCCAGAACACGGCAATTTATCAAGCCATTTGCCAGCAACAATCCGAGCGTCTGGAAGATGTCGGGAAGGAAGCCCGGGATAGAATCTCCCCCTGCCTCACAGCGCCAGAGACCCGGGTTCGATCCTGACCTTGGGCGCTCTCTGTGGGGAGTTTGCACGTTCTCCCCGTGACTCCGCAGGTTTCCTCCGGGCGCTCCGATTTCCTCCCACATCCCAAAAGCGTGCGGGTTTGTAGGTTAATTAAGCCTCTGAAAATTGTCCGCGAGTGTGTGGGGTCTGGGTGGGAAAGTGGGATCGACAATAGACAATAGGTGCAGGAGGAGGCCATTCGGCCCTTCAAGCCAGCACCGCCATTCAATGTGATCATGGCTGATCGTCCCCAATCAATAACCCGTGCCTGCCTTCTCCCCATATCCCTTGACTCCACTAGCCCCTAGAGCTCTATCTAACTCTCTCTTAAATCCATCCAGTGACTTGGCCTCCACTGCCCAAGGCTTTTTCTCACCTCAGTCTTAAATGACCTCCCCTTTATTCTAAGATATAAAGCATCTATGGAGTGAAGGAATAGGTGACGTTTCGGGTCGAGACCCGGAAGGGTCTCGACCCGAAACGTCGCCTAATCCTTCGAGGAGAAGGGTCTCGACCCGAAACGTCACCTATTCCTTCGAGAAGAAGGGTCTCGACCCGAAACGTCACCTATTCCTTCGAGAAGAAGGGTCTCGACCCGAAACGTCGCCTATTCCACTACCCTCTGTGGCAGGGAATTCCACAAATTCACAACTCTTTGGGTGAAAACGTTTTTTTATCACCTCAGTCTTAAATGGCCTCCCCTTTATTCTAAGACTGTGGCCCCTGGTTCTGGACTCGCCCAACATTTTTCCTGCATCTAGCTTGTCCAGTCCTTTTATAATTTTATATGTTTCTATAAGATATCCCCCCCTCATCCTTCTAAGCTCCAGTGAACACAAGCCTAGTCTTTTCAATCTTTCCTCATATGACAGTCCCGCCATCCCAGGGATCAATCTCGTTAATAGGCTTTGGGGGAATTGCAATCTGTGTGTAGGGTGGTGCCAGTGCATGGGGTGATCGCTGGTCGGCTAATAATGACCGGGTCGAAACAACAAGGATGTTTCATGTTGCAAATAGTTTTGTGTAAGACAAAGGGTGTGTGGAACGAGCTGCCAGAGGAGGTGGAGGTTGAGGCTGGGACTATCCCAACGTTTAAGGAACGGTTAGACAGGTACATGGATAGGACAGGTTTTGGAGGGATATGGACCAAGCGCAGGCAGGTGGGACTAGTGTAGCTGGGACATGTTGGCCGGCGTGGGCAAGTTGGGCCGAAGGGCCTGTTTCCACGCTATATCACTCTATTACCTACAGAAAAAAGGTGTTGCCGGGTTAGTTAAAAACTTATATGGTAATTAAGGGAGTCAAAGGTCTCCCCGCCCCACCCCATGCACTGGGCCCAGTGATATTAGATTGAATTTCTGCTCATTGAGCTGGGGTTCGTTTCAGCTGCAGCCGAGGCCTGTAATCTACACCGCCACCTCCTGCGTGGGAGGTCGTACGCTGGGGACTCTCCGGCAGTCCTGAAGAGTGAAGATTAGTCCCCCGGTGAACTTTCCTTTATTTCTCTTCTTCATCCCCCCCCCCCCCCCCAACCTTCTCCGTACCAAACGCTCTCTAGCTTTGGGGAATCCAACCCAGCCTTCGCTTATGTCAACATTTCTCTTCTCTCTCTCTGTCTCTCCTTGGAAAATTAATTAGTCGCCTCAGCTGCGCGGTAAAACCTTCGCCCTGGCGGGCCGCGGGAGGGAAAACTTGATCGCACCCTCCGTGGAAGCAACCATCCCCTCTGGATGGGGTTGGAGAAGCCTGGAGTACCAAACGCTCTCGCCTGCCCGCTGCCTACGCTGTCAAAACATTCCTTCCTCAGCTATTTGCCTCCCTACCCGAGAGAGGGGAGGAGAGGGAGAGAGAGTGAGAGAGAGAGAGGGAGAGGCGAGGAAGGAGAGAGATGAGGAGAGAGAGAGAGCGGAGTTCTATAAGCTTCGGTTTTATTCGAGTCTTTGTTCTCTCGCTTGTGCTATCGATCTCTCTCCTGCGCGATATCTGTGCTTCCTCTCTTCTCTCATCTCTCTCTCTCTCTCTCTCTCTCTCTGGTCTTCTCTCTCTCGTCTCTCCTCCTCTCCACTTGAATCCTCTCTCTGATCGACTCCTCGTCTCTCTCCTCCATGCCCCCACCCTTCCCCCCCCTTCTCCAACCACTCTTTGCTCCAAACACAGAATGCATACTTTGACAAACTCAGTGTGGCAACCCCTGACTTTAAAGAACTAGATGATACATCAAAACTAAGAATAATCCTTGGCGAAGGAAATACGGCCCATCTTGGTGCACAATACGTAACAGCATGCCATAACCTGAGAGACGGTGAATGACCAACATGCACATATATACGCACACACTCATCGACATTAACTAACACTAAGAAATTAATATTGAATTGCTAAACTTGCTATTGTGTTGTACTGCTTACAGCTGCAAGAATGTGTAGCATCAATAAAGGGCTGTAGGCCTATTGCGAGTTTATGTACAGGGACATATCTATCCATGCACTGTAGACTTGTATTTATACTTATGCATTTCAAATATGTATGTCATGTTTTATACTTTGGCAATATAACAATGTTTTTTTATCATGCCAATAAAGTTTTTAAATTGAATTGAAATTGAAAATTGAATTGAGAGAAAGAGAGAGAGACAACCACATTCCCAAGCCTCTGTCAGCATAACACTTTGAAACCAGCCCATTAACTTACTTTTCCCCCTCCCCACCCCTCCCCACCCCTCCTCACCCCACAGAGACCTTTACACAGCTTCCCCTCTCCGTCACGGTACACAATGGAGACAGGTCCAGTTGACACTGAACAACTGAGATTAATTAGAGTTCAAAAGGGAACTGCAGATGCTGGAATATCGAAGGTACACAAAATTGCTGGGGAAACTCAGCGGGTGCAGCAGCATCTATGGAGCGAAGGAAATAGGCGACGTTTCGGGACGAAACGTCGCCTATTTCCTTCGCTCCATAGATGCTGCTGCACCCGCTGAGTTTCCCCAGCAATTTTGTGTACCTGAGATTAATTAGAGCGTGTTTACTACACAATTAGATTATTGGATGAGTGAATAACTGTACACAAAATATCTCAAACTGCAGACACGCGGAGCTGGAGAAGAGAAACTCCACTGACTGGTTTTTGATGTAGGGGTGAGATGAGTGGAACGATTTTGGGTGGGAAAAAAACAAAAACATGATGTCTTTGAAAACCAACAAGAGAGGAACACACACACACCCAGTCTGTTTCTAAGATTATTCTGCGTTAGTGTTATTTCTCTGCTGCTGCTGCATTGGACCATGTGGCTTGAAAGGTAACATTGCTCCTCTTTAAATATATGCTGTGTCCTATCATCACTGCCGGCTGTTGCTTTAACATCCACTCACCCCACAAGCTGGCCGATTCATCTGATTCGGGGCAACAACAACAAAAATCGTCGGGTCATTTAAAACACTCGTTCTAGGGGAGAGAGAGAGAGAGAGAGAGAGAGAGAGAGAGAGAGAGAGGGGGGAGAGAGGGAGAGAGAGAGAGAGAGAGAGAGAGAGAAAGAGAAAGAAAGAGAGAGGGAGAGGGAGGGAAAGAGAAAGAATGAGAGAGAGGTAGAGGCGGAGAGAGAGGGAGAGGGGGGAGGGGAGAGGAGGAGAGGGAGAGAGAGGAGAGAGAGAGGGGGAGAGAGAGAGAGAGAGAGAGAGGGGAGAGAGAGGGAGAGGAGGAGAGAGAGAGGGGGGTAGAGAGAGAGGGGGAGAGGGAGAGAGGGGAGAGAGAGAGAGAGGAAGGAAAAAAATCCTTTCGGTGCAAGACTGTGCTCAATGCTGTGCGCCGGTTGTCCACGTATTGTGACATTAGGACAACTCAGGAGGTGGTCACCAGCAAATATGGTCAGCGTTACCTCATGCCCACCAACTTACAACACAACCCTCCATTTTGTTTCTGCGTCCAAGGTATAAACGCACGAGCGGTCAGCGAATAAAAAGGGGTGGTGGGGTCGGCAATAACAATGGGCTTTATTTTTAGACGCGGCATTTTAATTGTGCCCCTGATGTCTGTACGCCCGCCCGCCCGCTCCCCTGTTCACAATACAATGCACATATTAAATGCGATTCATCCAGTCGCCTCTCACCTTCCCAATGACAGGAATATCCACAGAACCCCAGGTGTCAGCTCCCCAGTGTATAAGGCCAGAAGCAAAGTCTGCAGTAACAATCCCAGCAACTGTAAAATATGGAAAGGATTGCAAGTTCCATGAAATAGGCGCTCAGGCCAACACCAACAACAAAAAACACATATCAGAAAGATTCATTTTCTTTTAAACTCAACGTCCTACAAATTGTTTGAGAAAGAACTGCAGATGCTGGAAAAAAGTCGATGGTGGACAGAAAATGCTGGAGGAACTCAGCGGGTGAGGCAGCATCTTAAGGGGCTGTTCCACTTGGGCGACCTAATCCGCGAGTCCTGGCGAATTTCCTCTGGACTCGCATGCTCGACACGAGGTGGTAGGAGGTCTTCGTCACTCTCCTTCATGCTCGAGAGTGGTCGAAGGAGGTCTTGAACATGTCATTTTTTTCATACTCTCCTAAGCTCTTCTGAACTCGCCAATTAGGTCGCCCAAGTGGGACAGCCCCCCCATGAGGACAGAAGGAGTTGCCGACGTTTCCGGTCTGCCCACCTAACACATTCAAATTTCTATTTTTCCTTTAAACACCACCGTACTTTTCCATCAATTTCAGAATACACAGTCAATAGAATCTTATTTTTCACAATGAATGAATGAATGAATGAATAAGTCTATTGGCCAAGTATTCACATACAAGGAATTTGCCTTGGTGCTCCGCCCGCAATACTAAAACTCTGGTTTATTGGCTGGTTATTGAGTTATTGGCTGCAACCTTCCCTCCATTGACGAACTGTACACTGGAAGCGAGCGGGCAAGATCATCTCTGACCCCTCTCACCCTGGCCACAAACTCTTTGAATCACTTCCCTCTGGAAGGCGACTCCGGACTGTCGAAGCTGCCACAGCCAGACATAAAAACAGTTTTTATCCACGAGTAGTTGCTCTACTCAACAGCCAAAAGTCTGTAGCCTCCCTTTGATCTGGTATTTTGTTGGTTCACATGCTTGATCAATGGTGTTTTATCATGAATGTTTTATTATTATTAATGTTTAGTGTTTTCTGAGTCATTCGTAACTGTCACTGTATGTCATGTTGTTACTTGTGGGCGGAGCACCAAGGCAAATTCCTTGTATGTGAATACTTGGCCAATAAACTTACTTACTTACTTACAAAATGATTTGTGTAAGGTGTGCGATAATATAGAACTAGTGTGAATGGGTGATTGTTGCCGCCACTTGTATGAAGAGTGATTCTCATTCAAATTTCTGGTTTTTTTTAAATATAAATAACTTTTATATTAATTTCAAAAATAAGCAGTCAATAAAATCTTATCTTTCACAATCTAAAATCCATTCTGGTTGACAAAATGATTCGTGTTTTACCGTATCACTTTCAAGGGAAAACCCAGGCTTCAAGTAAGTTATTTTTTTCGTTTTGGTTTTAGTGACACAGCATGGAAACAGGCCCTTCGGCCCGACGAGTCCGCGCAGACCAGCGATCCCCGGACACTAACACTACCCCGCACACACTAGGGACAGGTTACATTTATACCAAGCCTACTAGCCTACAAACCTACACGTAGGTTTGGAGTGTGGGAGGAAACCGAAGATCTCGGAGAAAACCCACGCAGGTCACGGGGAGAAACGTGCAAACTCCGTACAGACAGCGCCCGTAGTCGGGATCGAACCCGGGGTCTCTGGCGCTGCGAGGCAGCAACTCCACCGCTGCCTCACAGCACCGACTTAATTAAAGACAATACTTTAAAATGATTAAGAAGGAACTGCAGATGCAGGAAAAATCGAAGGTAGATAAAAATGCTGGAGAAACTCAGCGGGTGAGGCAGCATCTATGGAGCGAAGGAAATAGGCAAGTCAAGAGTCAAAGGTACACACAATTGCTGGGGAAACTCAGCGGGTGCAGCAGCATCTATGGAGCGAAGGAAATAGGCGACGTTTCGGGCTGAAACCCTTCTTCAGACTGATGCAGGGTGGAGGGTGGGGGGGGGGGGCGGGAAGAAGAAAGGAAGAGGAGGAGGAAATTGGAGAATTCAATGTTTATGCCGCTAGGGTGCAGACTGCCCAGGCGGAATATGAGGTGCTGCTCCTCCAGTTTCCGGTGTTGCTCACTCTGGCCATGGAGAAGGCCCAGGACAGAGAGGTCGGATTTGGAATGGGAGGGGGAGTTGAAGTGCTGAGCCATTGAATAGAATAGTTAGAATAGTTTCTTTATTGTCATTGTAACATGAGGCATGTACAACGAAATTGTAAAATGTCAGCCAGTCAGTGCACCATTCAAACATTTCTAAAAAGCTAACGATACATACAAGGTAAAATATTTAAAAAAAGATAAACTAAAATAAATATCATAAAAATAGCAGGCATAAACACCCAGCCCTACATCCTTCTGTCGATTTCACAGTCTCTTAGTAAGTATCGCCCCTGCGTTCCTTGGCGGCTACATTTAGTGCCTTTATAGCAGTGGGGTAAAAACTGTTTTTAAGACTTCTCCAATTTCCGATAGCCCTTGCTGACTCCTCCCCTTCTCAGCTCTCCCTCAGCCCTCTGGCTCCTCCCCACCCAGCATCAGTCTGAAGAAGGGTTTCGGCCCGAAACGTTGCCTATTTCCTTCATTTAGCCTTCATTCACCCCTGTCTGGGAAATGTAATTCAAAGCCAAAACCAAGGCAGGAACGGGGTACTAATTGGGGATGGACAAAAATGCTGGAGAAACTCAGCAGCATCTATGGAGCAAAGGGAATAGGCAACGTTTCGGGCCGAAACCCTTACGGGTTTCGGCCCGAAACGTTACCTATTCCCTTAAGGGTTTCGGCCCGAAACGTTGCCTATTTTCCTTCGCTCCATAGATGCTGCCGCACCTGCTGTGTTTCTCCAGCACTTTTTGTCTACCTTCGATTTTCCAGCATCTGCAGTTCCTTCTTAAACACAGTATCCTGAGCTAATTCTGCCACCACCGTCATCTATTGCGACAAGTGATAGCTCGCACTGATAGTCGCCGGGAAGCTCGCGTAGAACGATGATGGCGAGGTCAACATTTGAAACAAGATGGACACGGAAAGAAGTTCTGTCTCCTGTCTGCAAATGCCGACTACTCTGCCGTGGACCTCCGATATTTAAGTGCTTCTTCCCCTTTCGTAAGTTCCTGACCTCAGCGAGCATTCGTAAGCTGACACTCGAAAGAGCCGCCACCACTCGAATATGGTCCTGAGGTCAGATACCCACTCGGGCATTGTTATTGGCGAAACAAAAGCGTGAAACACCTTTGGTTTAAAGAAAAAGGTGCACTTCTTTGAAATGAGAGTCGTCAATTGATTGAAAGATACAGCAGGGAAACAGGCCCTTCGGCCCACTGGGGCCACCACGACCAGCGGCCAAACTTATTCCTACGACCAAATTCCTACGACTCCACACTTTGCTATTGTTCACGAAACTCCAAATGTGGTCCGACCAGCGCCTTATAGAGCCTCAGCATTATTTCCGTGTTTGCGTCTTCCAACCCTCGAGAGCGTCATAGCCCTGTCCCACAGTACAAGTTCATTCCAAGAGCTCTCCCGAGTTTCCCCTGATCCGAACTCCAGAGATTTGCGGTAATTTTTCGACATGTTGAAAAATCTTCACGAGTCTTCCCGAGCTTACCTGCCGTTAGCGAGTCTTCCCGAGCTTACCTGCCGTTAGCGTTACGAGCCGCTAAGAGACGTCCCCGAGCTCCGACGTACCCGCTACGCTCATTCTCCGTGCTTACCACGAGTTTGATTTTTTTTTTAACTCGTGAGAGCTCTTGGAATGAACTCGTACAGTGGGACAGGGCTTTTAGACGGGGAATTCTGAAGACCCTCAGGGTAAAGACAGTTGTTCTCCTCTCTCGGCTAAATGGCCACACCCCCCCCCCCCCCCCAGGCCTCCGCCCTCCTCATTTTGAGTCTGTGACCTCCTGATTGTAGACACGGGAGCCAGGAAAACATCATCTGTGCTCGCTGGAGTTTAGAAGAACGAGGGGGGACCTCATTGAAACTTACAGAATAGTGAAAGGCTTGGATAGAGTGACAATAGACAATAGGTGCAGGAGGAGGCCATTCAGCCCTTCGAGCCAGCACCGCCATTCAATGTGATCATGGCTGATCATCCCCAATCAGTACCCCGTTCCTGCCTTCGCCCCATATCCCTTGACTCTGCTATCTTTAAGAGCCCTATCTAGCTCTCTCTTGAAAGCATCCAGAGAACCTGCCTCCACCGCCCTCTGAGGCAGAGAATTCCACAGACTCACCACTCTCTGTGAGAATTAAGTGTTTCCTCGTCTCCGTTCTAAGTGGCTTACTCCTTATTCTTAAACTGTGGCCCCTGGTTCTGGACTCCCCCAACATCGGGAACATGTTTCCTGCCCCTAGCGTGTCCAAGCCCTTAACATTGAATGGGTCTGAAGAAGGGTTTCAGCCCGAGATGCGTTGCCTATTTCCTTCGCTCCTTAGTTGTTTCGCGCAGCATCTCTGGAGAGAAGGAATGGGGAACGTTTCGGGTCGAGACCCTTCTTCAGGGGAATAGATCGGGCCATAACAACGCCATCGACAAGCCTCTCTGTTAATCAATTAATGAACTTAAAATGAATCAAGTCACAGAAGCTGCAAAGAATGCAGTGAATATTTACAAGGATGTTGCCCGGACTTGAGGACCTCACTGAGGTCGGGATTGGGACGGTGAGATAGATCAGCCCATGATTGAATGGTGGAGTAGACTCGATGGGCCGAATGGCCTAATTCTGCTCCGATTACTCATGAACTTATGCACCTCCTCAAAAAAACTCAATCAATTTTGTAAAATAGGTCCTGCACGTATAAAGTCATAAATAGACACAAAGTGCTGGAGTAACTCAGCGGGTCAGGCAGCATCTGTGGAGAACATGGATAGGTGACGTTTCACAGAGTGCTGGAGTAACTCAGCGGGTCAGGCAGCATCTGTGGAGAACATGGATAGGTGACGTTTCACAGAGTGCTGGAGTAACTCAGCGGGTGCAGCAGCATCTATGGAGCTAAGGAAATAGGTAACGTTTCGGGCCGAAACCCTTCAGGGTTTCGGCCCGAAACGTTGCCTATTTCCAGAAGGGTTTCGGCCCGAAACGTTGCCTATTTCCTTAGCTCCATAGATGCTGCTGCACCATAACTCAGCGGGTCAGGCAGCATCTGTGGAGAACATGGATAGGTGACGTTTCACAGAGTGCTGGAGTAACTCAGCGGGTCAGGCAGCATCTGTGGAGAACATGGATAGGTGACGTTTCACAGAGTGCTGGAGTAACTCAGCCGGGTCAGGCAGCATCTGTGGAGAATCCCTCTGGGATTGTCAGGGGGTTATGGGGAGAAGGCAGGATAATGGGGTTAAGAGGGAAAGATAGATCAGGCCATTCGGCCCATCAAGTCCACTCCGCCATTCAATCACGGCTGATCTATCTCTCCCTCCTAACCCCATTCTCCTGCCTTCTCCCCGTAACCTGTGACCTGTACAGGTGTACGATGTCATCTGTCCATTTCCCTCCGCAGACGCTGCCTGACCCGCTGAGTTACTCCAGCACTTTGTGCTCTTCTTTGCAAACCAGCATCTGCAGTTCCTTGTTTCTCTACATAGGCATGAGTAGTGGAAAATATCAGTGCAAGAATGTGGCCAGGAAATTCTGAAGTGTATTCATAGAAAATAGGTGCAGGAGGAGGCCATTCGGCCCTTCGAGCCTGCACTGCGCCTTCGAGGCTGCATTCTTATCGTGTTTGAGGAGACTTACAGAAAAGCTACAAATAAACCCCTGGGTACAGTATGTGTCTGGCTCAGAGCACCGTGCCTTGGTGTATCGGTCAAAGGAATTTAATCAAAATTTGATCGCAAAATATGATTGTCTCCTTTGGGCAGTGTATTTTGGGCCAATCCTCTGGGTGTGTGGAGCTGTGTAATGGCGTCTCCTGCAAACACTGACTGCGTGCACCACTCTCACAGCAGCGAGGCAGTTTAGTTTAGTGATACAGCACGGAAACAGGCCCTTCGGCCCAGCGAGCCCGTGCCGGCCGGTGATCCCCCAACCACCAGCTACACTGTGTCAATCACACACACACACACACACACACACACACACACACACACACACACACACACACACACACACACACACACACACACACACACACACACACACACACGTCAGGGACAATTTACAACTTTATCCCAAGCCAAACCTGTACGTCTTTGGAGTGTGGGAGGAAACTGGAGCACACGGGTCACGGGGAGAACCTGCAAACTCCGCACAGACAGCGTCCATAGTCAGGATTGAACCCGTGTCTCTGGCGCACTGAGGCAGCAACTCCACCATGGCAAGGCCGGAGGTAGAGATCATAGAGGGCATTGTAAACGTGCAAACTGTTCATTACTGATTGGGAAAGGTATTGGAGAGAATTCTTCTGGATAGGATTTCCTTTCACTTGGAAGAGAATGGGCTAATTAGGGCCAGTCAGCATGGTTTTGTAGGGCTGGCTACAGATGCTGGTTTATACCAAAGATGGACATAAAACGCTGGAGTAACTCAGCAGGTCATATCAAAGATCGTCACAAAATAAAATGAAAATTAAAAAAACATTTTTTTTAAAGCCCAAGGAAGGTTCCCGACCTGAAACATCACCTATCCATGTTCTCCACAGATGCTGCCTGACCCGCAGAGTTACTCCAGCACTCTGTGAAACGCCACCTATCCATGTTCTCCACAGATGCTGCCTGACCCACTGAGTTATGGTGCAGCAGCATCTATGGAGCTAAGGAAATAGGCAACGTTTCGGGCCGAAACCCTTCTGGAAATAGGTAACGTTTCGGGCCGAAACCCGTAAGGGTTTCGGCCCGAAACTTTACCTATTTCCTTAGCTCCATAGATGCTGCTGCACCCGCTGTGTTACTCCAGCACTCTGTGAAACGTCACCTATCCATGTTCTCCACAGATGCTGCCTGACCCGCTGAGTTACTCCAGCACTCTGTGAAACGTCACCTATCCATGTTCTCCACAGATGCTGCCTGACCCGCTGAGTTACTCCAGCACTCTGTGAAACGTCACCTCAAGGCAAGCCAAGTCACTTTTATTTCTATAGCACATTTAAAAAACAACTCTCATTGACCAAAGTATCACAGTTTAAGGATAAGGGGAAAATCTTTTAGGACCGAGATGAGAAAAACATTTTCCACACAGAGAGTGGTGAATCTGTGGAATTCTCTGCCACAGAAGGTAGTCGAGGCCAGTTCATTGGCCATATTTAAGAGGGAGTTAGATGTGGCCCTTGTGGCTAAAGGGATCAGGGGGTATGGAGAGAAGGCAAGTACAGGATACTGAGTTCGATGATCAACCATGATCATATTGAATGGCGGTGCAGGCTCGAAGGGCCGAATGGTCTACTCCTGCACCTATTTTCTATGTTTTTAAAGTGCTTTACATTGGTGGAGGTACTACTGCATCCGCTGCTCTAGATGTCAGCTGATTTACATCGGTGAGACTAAGCGGAGGTTGGGCGATCGTTTCACCGAACACCTCCGCTCAGTCCGCTTTAACCAACGTGACCTCCCGGTGGCTCAGCACTTCAACTCCCCCTCCCATTCCCAATCCGACCTCTCTGTCCTGGGTCTCCTCCATTGCCAGAGTGAGCAACACCGGAAATTGGAGGAACAGCACCTCATATCCCGCCTGGGTTGCTTGTGTCCGGCTGGCATGAACATTGAATTCTCCCAGTTTTGCTAGCCCTTGCTGTCTCCTCCCCTTCCTTAACCCTCGAGCTGTCTCCTCCCATCCCCCCGCCCTCGGGCTCCTCCTCCTCCCTTTTTCCTTCCTTCTTCCCCCCACCCCCCATCAGTCTGAAGAAGGGTTTCGGCCCGAAACGTCACCTATTTCCTTATCTCCATAGATGCTGCTGCACCCGCTGAGTTTCTGCAGCATTTTTGTCTACCTAACGTTATACAACATTGGTTCATACATTAAATACAAACATCACTACACACATATATCCCTCGCTCAGAGGACGTCAAGAAAGGCTTGAGAGTAAAGATGAGTTTTAAGTCTCGACTTAAAGGAGTCGATGGAGGGAGCAGTTCTGATGGGAAGAGGGATGTTGTTCCACAGTCTAGGAGCTGCAACCACAAAGGCACGGCCGCCCCTGAGCTTATTCCTAGACCTAACCATGTTCTCCACAGATGCTGCCTGACCCGCTGAGTTACTCCAGCACTCTGTGAAACGTCACCTAACCATGTTCTCCACAGATGCTGCCTGACCCGCTGAGTTACTCCAGCACTCTGTGAAACGTCACCTATCCATGTTCTCCACAGATGCTGCCTGACCCGCTGAGTTATGGTGCAGCAGCATCTATGGAGCTAAGGAAATAGGCAACGTTTCGGGCCGAAACCCTTCTGGAAATAGGCAACGTTTCGGGCCGAAACCCGGAAGGGTTTCGGCCCGAAACGTTGGCTATTTCCTTAGCTCCATAGATGCTGCTGTACCCGCTGAGTTACTCCAGCACTCTGTGAAACGTCACCTATCCATGTTCCCCACAGATGCTGCCTGACCCGGCTGAGTTACTCCAGCACTTTTGCGCCTTTCCTCCTAATGCCAATTCCCCGTGTAAACAGGTGGGAGCGCCGTTGTAATTACCAGCCGGGGACATGAGGTGGAGCTAGACCGCCACTGTCTACAGACAGCGTTGACATTGGTTCCCATGCAGTGCGAGCGAGTACTTGCTACAGGAGGTCGATTAGCATTTGAAAATAATCAAGGCATAATTGACTCCGGGCCTTCTGGCTCGGGTAGGAGGGGAGCGAGGAACCCATGATGTTATTGTCGACGGCATAAAGGAGTCTCGAGTCATCTTTCCACGACCACCCTCCACCCACCCAATTCATAAGACAAAAGACCAGCACCTTTAACAACCGAGCTGGCTGTCGGCTGCTGTGGACGGGGAAAGCCAATTCTGGCTGCTCTTATTTTTTTTAAAGCAGCTCGTTATTTTAACGAGGAATTCTGAAATGAAAATGGCAGTTGCGGGAGTTATGTAGATTTAAAATAATGAGACGTGCAACTGTGTGGGTATGGTCGGCACAAACTTCATCCCGCAGCAGCACGACACTACCAACTCCCCTGCGGGTAAACCAGCATTCTCTTCCTCGCACGCTGCAGCAACCCTTAACATTTTCATTAAAAATGATTCAGAAGTGCATGGTATCCAGCCTCTTCCCAAAGCTATCTGTTCAATCTGGGCCCTGGTTCAAAGGCATTTCAGAATTCTCAGAAGATAAGACACTAAAAATGCTGGCCTAGCTCAGCGGGACAGGCAGCATCTGTGGAGAACATGGATAGGTGGCGTTTCACAGAGTGCTGGAGTAACTCAGCGGGTCAGGCAGCATCTGTGGCGCTAAGGAAATAGGCAACGTTTTGGGCCGAAACCCGTAAGGGTTTCGGCCTGAAACGTTGCCTATTTCCAGAAGGATTTCGGCCCGAAACGTTGCCTATTTCCTTTGCTCCATAGATGCTGCTGCACCATAACTCAGCAGGTCAGGCAGCATCTGTGGAGAACATGGATAGGTGACGTTTCACAGAGTGCTGGAGTAACTCAGCGGGTCAGGCAGCATCTGTGGAGAACATGGATAGGTGACGTTTCGCAGAGTGCTGGAGTAACTCAGCGGGTCAGGCAGCATCTGTGGAGAGAAGGGAACGGGTGACGTTTCAGGGGTCGAGACCCTTCTTCGGACCCGAAACGTCACCCATTCCTTCTCTCCAGAGATTGCTGCCTGACCCGCTGAGTTACTCCAGCATTTTGTGTCTATCTTTCGCTTTAAACCAGCATCTGCAGTTCCATCCGACAGCTAAATGTAAAACAATTGTCCCTAGTGGGTGTAGGATAGTGTTAATGTGCGGGGATCGCTGGTCGGCACGGACCCGGTGGGCCGAAGGGCCTGTTTTCGCTCTGTATCTCTAAACTAAACTGAACGAAAAAAGATGCTGTTTCCAACCGAAGTTCGACACAAAAAGCTGGAGTAACTCAGCGGGACAGGCAGCATCTCTGGAGAGAAGGAATGGGTGATGTTTCAGGTTGAGACCCTTCCTCAGACTGGATTGTTTCAGCACTGCGACACTGAAGGGAAGAACAGCTAAACTTTTGGCTTTAAATAAAAAACCTTGCAAAATAATTCATTTTTGTCGTTTAAAAATATAATCGCAAACTCAACTAATTGCGTTTCTAACACAGCAATGTAGTCACACATGGAGCTGCAGATTGATACACCATGCTGGAGTAACTCAGCGGGACAGGCAGCATCTCTGGAGAGAAGGAATAGGCGACGTTTCGGGTCGAGACCCTTCTTCAGACTCCATTTCTCCAGAACTGTAGATGCTGGTTCACAAAAAAATATATTTTATATAGAAACATAGAAACATAGAAATTAGGTGCAGGAGTAGGCCATTCGGCCCTTCGAGCCTGCACCGCCATTCAATATGATCATGGCTGATCATCCAACTCAGTATCCTGTACCTGCCTTCTCTCCATACCCCCTGATCCCTTTAGCCACAAGGGCCACATCTAACTCCCTCTTAAATATAGCCAATGAACTGGCCTCAACTACCTTCTGTGGCAGAGAATTCCACAGATTCACCACTCTCTGTGTGAAAAATGTTTTTCTCATCTCGGTCCTAAAAGATTTCCCCCTTATCCTTAAACTGTGACCCCTTGTTCTGGACTTCCCCAACATCGGGAACAATCTTCCTGCATCTAGCCTGTCCAACCCCTTAAGAATTTTGTAAGTTTCTATATGTTGTAATAGTACCTGCCTCAGTCTGAAGAAGGGTCTCAACCCGAAACGTCACCCATTCCGTCACTCCACGGATGCTGCCTGACCCGCTGAGTTAAACCAGCTTTGTGAAACGTCACCTATCCATGTTCTCCACAAATGCTGCCTGACCCGCTGAGTTACTCCAGCACTCTGTGAAACGTCACCTATCCATGTTCTCCACAGATGCTGCCTGACCCGCTGAGTTACTCCAGCACTCTGTGTCTTTTTGCTTAACACCACAAGATGTATTTAGAACCTGGAGGAGAAACAGCACAGGAACAGGCCCTTCAGCCCACAATGTCTATGCTAGACATAATGCTATCTCATGCCTGCCTGCATATGGTCTATATCCCCCCCATTCCCGCATATCCCTATGTCCATGCATTTCTCACTGAATATATAACCCTTGGCTCTCTCTTAGTTACCATGTAAGTATTGGATATGTTCGTTAACTCACCCCAGAACAGTGCTTTTCTCACAAAAAGCTGTTACCAGTTTTCATATTCCTGGGATCCACAGCTAGTTATAGAGATATACAGCACAGAAATAGGCCCTTCGGCCCAACTTGCCCATGCCTACCAACATGTCCCATCTCCATTAGTGCCATCGACACACATTTGGTCCATATCTCTCCAAACCGCCCCCATCCATGCGCGTGTCCAAATGTATCTTGAATGCCTTTATAGTGCCTGCCTCATCTATGTACCTCCTCTGGCAGCTCGTTCCATACACCTATTGCCGTTTGTGTGAAAAAGTTGCCCCTAGTTAGATAAAGATAGCGGAGTCAGGGGATATGGGGAGAAGGCAGGAACGGGGTACTGATTGTGGATGATCAGCCATGATCACTTTGAATGGCGGTGCTGGCTCGAAGGGCCGAATGGCCTACTGCTGCACCTATTGTCTATTGTCTATTTAAGGTTCCTATTAAATTTTTCCCCTCTCACCATAAACTTATGTACGTGATTCCGCGACTCTGGGTGAAAGTATTTCTGTGCATTCACCCCATCTATTCCCCTCATGATTTTATACACCTCAATAAGATCATTCCCCCAGCCTCCTGCACTCCAAGACACAAAGTCCTCGCCTGTCCAAACTCTCCCTGTAGCTCAGGCCCCTCGGGTCCTGGCAACATCTCTGTAAGGTCTTCAAGTTTTAAAATGGCAAACATCCATAACTTGAAAACGTTTGCAGTGAAAGTGACTATGCATTGTTAAATTTGCCAGTTCATTCTCAGGTCAAGCAGCATTTGCGATTGGAGGTAGACAAAAATGCTGGAGAAACTCAGCGGGTGCAGCAGCATCTATGGAGCGAAGGAAATAGGCAACGTTTCGGGCCGAAACCCTTCTTCAGACTTGGTAATAACTTTATTAAAACGAAGTTACATAGAAACATAGAAACATAGTAAATAGGTGCAGGAGTAGGCCATTCGGCCCTTCGAGCCAGCACCACCATTCAATATGATCATGGCTGATCATCCAACTCAGTATCCTGTACCTGCCTTCTCTCCATATCCCCTGGTCCCTTTAGCCACAAGGGCCACATCTAACTCCCTCTTAAATATAGCCAATGAACTGTGGCCTCAACTACCTTCTGTGGCAGAGAGTTCCAGAGATTGTGTGAAAAATGTTTTCCTCATCTCGGTCCCCCTTATCCTTAAACTGTTACCTCAGGTTCACCTTCAGGTACATTTTTGCTTCCTCTCACAGGAGGCAAATCTGGGTAAATAAACGCATTTTGCAAAACGCTGGTGCTGAATAATGAAGCGATCTATTAGTCGATGCCATTGATCAACTGGGAAACTTGTACCAACTGTGAACAGATCAATATGGGCGGCACAGTGGCGCAGGGTTGCAGCAAGGTGGGCTTTCACAGGTCTTTCTTTATATAACACGTTTGAAAGTACAGAGCCACATTTGGGGAAATGGGTTTGTATTCGAGCTTTCAATAGGCAATAGACAATAGGTGCAGGAGTAGGCCATTCGGCCCTTCGAGCCAGCACCACCATTCAATGTGATCATGGCTGATCATCTACAATCAGTACCCCGTTCCTGCCTTCTCCCCATATCCCCTGACTCCACTATTTTTAAGAGCCCTATCTAGCTCTCTCTTGAAAGCGTCCAGAGAACCTGCCTCCACCGCCCTCTGAGGCAGAAAATTCCACAGACTCACCACACACTGTGTGAAGAAGTGTTTCCTCGTCTCCATTCTAAATGGCTTACCCCTTATTCTTAAACTGTGTGGCCCTGGTTCCGGACTCCCCCAACATCGGGAACATGTTTCCTGCCTCTAGCGTGTACAAGCCCTTAACAATCTTATACGTTTCAATGAGATTGCCTCTCATCCTTCTAAACTCCAGAGTGTACAAGCCTGTTCAAGAGAGAGTTAGATTTAGCACCTAGGGCGAATGGAGTCAGGGGATATGGGGAGAAGGCAGGAACGGGGTACTGATTGGGGATGATCAGCTATGATCACATTGAATGGTGGTGCTGGTTCGAAGGGCCGATTGGCCTACTCCTGCACCAGTTTTCTATGTTTCTATGAATTTAACACCAGGGGGGGGGGGTTCAGTGGAGACGGCAGGCGAGGGATATTTTACACAACAAAGTCCAAGCGCGGGGGCAGCCAATCTTCAACTGATTAGTTCTGATCGGCCGTTCCCAGTGTGGGTTGATCAATATTCACGCCGGGGGAGGTAGGTCTAGCCCTGGCAGCGTTCTCTCAGAAAGACTCTTTGAGACTCAACCCGGCATCAAAGCGATGAATTCCAAGGAAAGATGAGAGAGGATTTCAGCTTTTATCCTTGATGGGAGTCGAAACCGAGGTCTGACCTTATTGGAAGTACATAAAGCCTGCCACTTACACTTCTGTAGCTTTACACACACACACACAGACACAGGCGCATCTCGGAGAACTTTCACCAGCTTTTCTTCGCCGGTCGGAGCGAGCAGGGAGCGGTGAAGTCAGCCCGGAAAGAGGGAAAAGGCTGTTCCTGGGAATTTGTTCTCACAGATGCTGAAGCAAGGAGCCACAAACCGGTGGAGTGGGAGGTGAATGGTCGGTAGGCCAGGGCCAGCAGTGCCTTCTAAACTCCAGAGTGTACAAGCCCAGCCGCTCCATTCTCTCAGCATATGACAGTCCCGCCATCCCGGGAATTAACCTGGTGAACCTACGCTGCACTCCACTCTGCAAGAAGGGGTGTTGTTGGGACCTGGTGGGGGAGGTTAGTGGCATGGGAGTGGGGAAGTTGTTGGGATGGGAAGGGGGGGGTTGGTGGGATGAGGGGGGGGGGGGGGTTGGTGGGATGAGGGGGGTGGGGGGGGGGGTTGGTGGGAAGGGAAGGGATGGAATGGGGGATTTTAGGTTTGTTTGTCATTAAGTCAGTCTGAAGAAAAGTCCAACATGAGCAGGAGCTACATAGTGAATGGTCGGGCTCTGGGGAGTGTTGTGGAGTAGGGGGGGCTCTAGGAGGTCCGGTACACCGTTCTTCACAGGTTGATAGAGGGTCAAAAAGGCTTTCATAGAAAACATAGGTGCAGGAGTAGGCCATTCGGCCCTTCGAGCCTGCACCGCCATTCAATATGATCATGGCTGATCATCCAACTCAGTATCCTGTACCTGCCTTCTCTCCATATCCGCTGATCCCTTTAGCCACAAGGGCCACATCTAACTCCCTCTTAAATATAGCCAATGAACTGGCCTCAACTACTTTCTGTGGCAGAGAATTCCACAGATTCACCACTCTCTGTGTGGGAAAAAAAAATCTCATCTCGCTCCTAAAAGACTTCCCCCTTATCCTTAAACTGTGACCCCTAGTTTTGGATTTCCCCAACATCGGGAACAATCTTCCTGCATCTAGCATGTCCAACCACTTAAGAATTTTGTAAGTTTCTATAAGATCCCCCCTCAATCTTCTAAAATCTAGCGAGCACAAGCCGAGTCTATCCAGTCTTTCTTCATATGAAAGTCCTGCCATCCCAGGAATCAGTCTGGTGAACCTTCTCTGCACTCCCTCTATGGCAAGAATGTCTTTCCTCAGATTAGGAGACCAAAACTGTACGCAACACTCCAGGTGTGGTCTCACGAAGACCCTGTACAACTGCAGTAGAACCTCCCTGCTCCTTTCGGCACGTCGGCCTTCATCAGACAGAGTAATGAGTATAAAAGTTGGAAGGCCATGCTGGAGTTATATAAGATATTGGTGAGGCCACATTTAGACTATTGTGTTCAGTTTCAGGTTTAGAGGGATCTGGGCCAAGCGCAGGAAAGTGGCACTAGTGTAGATGGGGCATGTTAGTCGGTGTGGGCGAGTTGAGCTGAAGGGCCTGTTTCCACGCTGTATCACTCTATGACTCCCAAGGTCCTGAGCAGAAACATTGTCAGTTGTCACCCTTCTTCAGACCCAAAATGTCACCAATTCCTTCTCTCTGGAGATGCTGTCTGGCCCGCTGAGTTAAAGCCCTGTCCCACGGTACGAGTTCATTTGAAGAGCTCTCCCGAGTTTAAAAAAAATCAAACTCGTGGTAAGCACGGAGAATGAACGTAGCGGGTACGTCGGAGCTCGGGGACGTCTCATAGCGGCTCGTAACGCTAACGGCAGCTACTTGGGAAGACTCGCTAACGGCAGGTAAGCACGGGAAGACTCGTGAAGATTTTTCAACATGTTGAAAAATGTCCACGAGAGCCCCGAGTACCGATGAGCGGCCATTACTGTAAATCTCCGAGTTGGAATCAGGGCAAACTCGGGCGAGCTCTTGGAATGAACTCGTACCGTGGGACAGGGGCTATTACTCCAGCTTTTTATCTTCAGTTTAAACCAGCACCTGCAGTTCCTTCCTTCACAGTTCTGCCTTCTCCTTGTGTGGACCTTCCTGCAGGGACCGTGGTCTTCCCAAGATCGGAATTCCTCACCTCTAGTCTGGGTAGCGCACACCTTGTGCTCTGAGATTAGCCGCGATGTGAACTGAAATAGCTTCTTCTTGCCAAACTAGATCAGGTTTAGGTTGTACTATTGTCTTGTGGCCCGAGGTACAGTGAAAAGCTTTGTATTGCGTGCTGCCCAAAGAGATCAGATAACACCGAACGAGACTACAAGTCCAGTAGGCAGAGCAAAGATGCGTGGGAAGGATTCTCTGCCACAGAAGGTAGTTGAGGCCAGTTCATTGGCTATATTTAAGAGGGAGTTAGATGTGGCCCTTGTGGCTAAAGGGATCAGGGGGTATGGAGAGAAGGCAGGTACAGGATACTGAGTTGGATGATCAGCCATGATCATATTGAATGGCGGTGCAGGCTCGAAGGGCCGAATGGCCTACTCCTGCACCTATTTTCTATGTTTCTAAGGAACTGCAGATGCCGGTTTACACCCAAGATAGACACAAAATGCCGGAGTAACTCAGCGGGACAGGCAGCAGCATCTCTGGAGGGAATGAATGGGTGACGTTTCGGGGCCGAGACCCTTCTTCCAACAGTCTGTGAGCAGCTTAACATTTTGAGAGAAGGAAATGAAAAATAATGAATTTTGATTTGAAAAGATCTTTCTCACTAGGTGGGGAGTGGCAGGTCCACAGGCTCAAAGCACAGGAACAACAATGCTTGCGTATGTTTCCATATCAACACTAGTTGCCTGTAGCTACTAAGCCATTTTATACATAAATATTGCAGCATTAACTGACATGCAACTGAATACAAAGCCTCCATGCATTCCACCGTTTTACTTTTTAGCTTTCGTGACGATACAGTGCGGAAACAGGCCCTTCGGCCCACCGAGTCTGTGCCGACCAGCGACCTACACACACTAGGGATCAATTGACATTTATTTATACCAAGCCAATTAACCTACGAACCTGTACGTCTTTGGAGTCTGGGAGGGAACCGGGACACCAGGAGAAAACCCACGCTGGTCACGGGGAGAACGTACAAACTCCGTACGGGCAGTACACTTATGGGCCTGTCCCACTTAGGCGATTTTTTGGGCGACTACAGGCAACGTGCTGAAAATATTTCGGCGACAGTGGCGACAATTTTTGCTGTTGTAGGTTGTCACCAGGTGTCGTAGGTGGATTCCATTAAAACTAGTCCCTGGCAGTCACCTAAAGAGTCACCTGAGTGGGACCGGCACATTCGTCAGGATCGAGCCCGGGTCTCTGGCGCTGTGAGGCAGCAACTCTACCGCTGCGCCACCGTGCCGCCACGTGTAAGAATAGGATTACAAAGAAAATAGGTGCAGGGCGAGGCCATTCGGCCCTTCGAGCCAGCACCGCCATTCATTGTGATCATGGCTGATCGTCCCCTATCAATAACCCGTGCCTGCCTTCTCCCCATACCCCTTGACTCCACTAGCCCCTAGAGCTCTATCTAACTCTCTCTTAAATCCATCCAGTGACTTGGCCTCCACTGCCCTCTGTGGCAGGGAATTCCACACATTCACAACTCTCTGGGTGAAAACTTTTTTTCTCACCTCAGTCTTAAATGACCTCCCCTTTATTCTAAGAAATAAAGCATCTATGGAGCGAAGGAATAGGTGACGTTTCGGGTCGAGACCTGGAAGGGTCTCGACCCGAAACATCACCTAATCCTTCGAGGAGAAGGGTCTCGACCCGAAACGTCGCCTATACCACTGCCCTCTGTGGCAGGGAATTCCATAAATTCACAACTCTCTGGGTAAAAAAGTTTTTTCTCACCTCAG
Source organism: Amblyraja radiata (assembly GCF_010909765.2). Taxonomy (NCBI): domain Eukaryota; kingdom Metazoa; phylum Chordata; class Chondrichthyes; order Rajiformes; family Rajidae; genus Amblyraja; species Amblyraja radiata. The sequence continues at coordinate 46,299,512 of NC_045972.1, read as the reverse complement.
TCTTAAATGACCTCCCCTTTATTCTAAGACTGTGTGGCCCCTGGTTCTGGACTCGCCCAACATTGGGAACATTTTTCCTGCATCTAGCTTGTCCAGTCCTTTTATAAGTTTATATGCTTCTATAAGGCCCCCCCTCATCCTTCTAAACTCCAGTGAATACAAGTCTAGTCTTTTCAATCTTTCCTCATATGACAGTCCCGCCATCCCAGGGATCAATCTCGTGAACCTACGCTGCACTGCCTCAATCACAAGGATGTCCTTCCTCAAATGAGGAGACCGAAACTGTACACAATACTCCAGATGTGGTCTCACCAGAGCCCTATACAACTGCAGAAGAACCTCTTTACTCCTATACTGAAATCCTCTTGTTATGAAGGCCAACATTCCATTAGCTTTCTTCACTGCCTGCTGTAACTGCACGCCAACTTTCAGTGACCGGTGTACAAGGACACCCAGGTCCTTTCTCAAATGAGGAGGCCAAAACTGTACATAATACTCCAGATGTGCATTGCAACCATGAATGCAATGTGGCCACTATTGGGTGTCCTGCAGTTTTGCCGGGACTGAAAATTGAGTTGCAATCTTGTCTCCGAAGGTCTGCACTATGGGGGTTTAAAGCAGGGGCGACCAATAGTGAGATTCAGGAGACCATTTCGTCATTGGCTCTGGATATCAAAAGTTGCGCATCATATGGAAAACTGGAAAATACCAGGCACCCATTTATAACAATAATATCACAATAATATTGGTGGGATGCAAGCAGAAGCCTCCACCTGGCACATCCCGCGCAATGCTGGCGACTGAAACTGTACCACAGTGACTGACTGAAGTAGCCAATTCTGCAACCATCGACTGTCAACCGTCACTGACCGACCGGAAAGACGTGATATGGAAGATGGCCAGACACGAGGAGGAAGAAAATAATATTGGTACTGATATTGGTTCATTATCTCAGGCCCTCATGTCCCGGCAACATCCTACGGAATGTTCTCTGCATCCCTTCCAGTTTAATAATATCCTTCCTATAACGCGGTGACCAAAACTGTACACAATCCAGATTCACGGAACGCACACCTCCAGATTCAGGGACGGTTTCTACCCAGCTGTTAACAGACAACTTTACCAATTCTTCCCTTCCCTCCCGCACCACCCCCTCCCCGGGCACTTTCCCTTGCAACCGCAAGAGATGTTACATTTGTAACTTTACCTCCCCCCTCGACTCCATTCAAGGACCCAAGCAGTCGTTCCAGGTGCGACAGAGGTTCACCTGCATCTCCTCCAACCTCATCTATTGCATCCGCTGCTCTAGATGTTAGCTGATCTACATCGGTGAGACCAAGCGTAGGCTTGGCGATCGTTTCGCCGAACGTCTCCGCTCGGTCCACATTAACCAACCTGATCTTCCGGTGGCTCAGCACTTCAACTCCCCCTCCCATTCCGAATCAGACCTTTCTGTCCTGGGCCTCCACCATGGCCAGAGTGAGTCCCACCGCAAATTGGAGGAGCAGCACCTCATATTCCGCTTGGGCAGTCTGCACCCTAGCGACATAAACATTGACTTCTCCAATTTCCGGTAGCCCCTGCTGTCTCCTCCCCTTCTCAGCTCTCCCTCAGCCATCGGGCTCCTCCTCTTCCTTTTTCCTTTCTTCTCCCACCCTACATCAGTCTGAAGAAGGGTTTCGGCCCGAAACGTTGCCTATTTCCTTCGCTCCATAGAAGCTGCTGCACCCGCTGAGTTTCTCCAGCAATTTTGTCTACAGACAACTGAACCATCCCATCAACAGCGAGAGAGCAGTCCTGAACTACAGTCATCTTCAGACTGAAGAACGGTCCCGACCCGAAACGTCGCCCATTCCTTCCCTCCAGAGATGCTGCCTGGCCCGCTGAGTTACTCCAGCTTTTTGAGTCTACGTCTTAAGTGTAAACCAGCATCTGCAGTTCCCTCCTACACTGCTGTCTTTAATCGGACTTTACTGCACTAAATCTTGCACTTTTTTTTAAAATTATGTTTTAAAGTATGTTTTTAATGTTTCTTTGTGTGTCTTGTGTGGGGGGTGGTGTGGGGGGGTGAGGGGGAAACCGTTTCGGCCGCCTCCTCCACGGAGAGGCGACTTTTTCCAGGTCACCTCCCCCATGGCCTAACAGCAAGGATCGGCGCGGCCTTTCCCGGAGACGCGCCCAGGGCTTCAGCGGCGTGGACTCTCGGCGTGGAACGGGCGAGCCCTCGCTGGGGCTCGCTGGAGGGGAGCGCTCCGTTTCGCTGGCCCGTGGCAGCCGGCAGCCTGAAGCCGCGGTCTGCACAGCTCCAGCTGGCGCGGCGTCCGCAGCCCGGGATCCCTCGTGGGGGACCCGGGGGAAGAAGAAGCCATCACTGCCGGCCTGTGGCCTACTTCTACTGCGGGCGCGGTGGCGACTTACCATCACCCCTGGAGGGGAGCTTCGACCATCGGCCCTGCGGTCTGTGGTGCTTCTGGCTGCGGCGCGGCGGGAACTTTAAACTTTAAACTTTGGGACGACAGATGGCACAATGGGCTAAGTGTTCGGCTGGCAACCGGAAGGTAGCCGGTTCGAATCCCGCTTGGAGTGCATACTGTCGTTGTGTCCTTGGGCAAGACACTTCACCCACCTTTGCCTGTGTGTGAATGTGTGTGAGTGATTGGTGGTGGTCGGAGGGGCCGTAGGCGCAGATTGGTAGCCACGCTTCCGTCAGTCTGCCCCAGGGCAGCTGTGGCTACAGAACTAGCTTACCATCACCGAGTGTGACTGAGGAGTGAATGAATAATGCGATGTAAAGCGCCTTGAGTATTAGAAAGGCGCTATATAAATCCCATCCATTATTATTATTATTTAAATCTTTGACCCCCGGATTGCGGCCTACACCAACTTAAAGCCGCGGTCTCCGGTGGGGAAGAGCCGACTCTGGACTTACCTGGACTTGTACCTTGTCCTTTTACCATCTGGACGCCCGCAGCAACGGCTGCGGAGGGTGGAGGTCCCGACCACGGGGGAAAATGGAGGAGGACTGGCCAATATCTGCGCCTTCCGCCACAGTGATGAATGCTGTGGTGGATGTTTGTGTTACATTTTTATTGTGGTTGTGTGTTCTTTATCATTGTACTGCTGCTGACATATTCATTTCACTTGCACTTTATGTGCAATGTGACAAATAAACCGTATTGTATTGTATTGTATTGTATTGTGTTGTGTTGTGCCGCTCTATATATAGAACCAGGAGACATTCTTCTAGTCTTACAATGAGATAGGGAGCCGATGGCACCTCAAGGTCACCCACCCATATACCATGTCAGTGTGGACACACACATCATTACTGGAGGAGTGGAATTCACTTTCCACTGGTGCCCATGACACAGTGATACTGCAAGAGATATCACACTGATCAAAGTTTAAATACAACGCGTTGTGCATGCAGTAAGCCCGTGAAAGGCTGACACTCACTTGCACTTTTTTCCACCTCCGAGACGATAAACAATAGGTGCAGGAGTAGGCCATTCGGCCCTTCCAGCCAGCACCGCCATTCAATGTGATCATCCACAATCAGTACCCCCCCCCGTTCCTGCCTTCTCCCCATATCCCCTGACTCCACTATCTTTAAGAGCCCTATCCAACTCTCTCTTGAAAGCATCCAGAGAACCTGCCTCCACCGCCCTCTGAGGCAGAGAATTCCACAGACTCACAACTCTCTGTGGGAAAATGTTTTTCCTCGTCTCCGTTCTAAATGGCTTACTCCTTATTCTTAAACTGTGGCCCCTGCTTCTGGACTCCCCCAACATCGGGAACATGTTTCCTGCCTCTAGCGTGTCCAAGCCCTTAACAATCTTTTATGTTTCAATAAGATGCCCTCTCATCCTTCTAAACTCCAGAGTGTACAAGCCCAGCTGCTCCATTCTCTCAGCATATGACAGTCCCGCCTGGTGAACCTCCCTCCTGCTGAGTGTGTCTCAGCATTTACTGGGATACATCAATAGTTGCGGCACGGTGGCGCAGCGGTGGAGTTGCTGCCTTACAGCGCCAGAGACCCGGGTTTGATCCTGACTACGGGTGCTGCCTCTACGGAGTTTGCACGTTCTCCCCGAGATCTTCCGTTTCCTCCCGCACTCCAAAGACGTACAGGTTTTTGTCGGTTAATAGGTTTGCTATCAAAGTACATTGTCCCTGGTGTGTGCGGGATAGTATTAGTGTGCGGGATTGCTGGTCGATGGGCCGAAGGGCCTGTTTCCTCACTGTATCTCTGTAAACTAAACTAAACTAACATCCACAAAGATTTTCACCCAGAGAGTTGTGAATTTATGGAATTCCCTGCCACAGAGGGCAGTGGAATAGGCGACGTTTCGGGTCGAGACACTTCTCCTCGAAGGATTAGGCGACGTTTCGGGTCGAGACCCTTCCGGGTCTCGACCCGAAACGTCACCTATTCCTTCGCTCCATAGATGCTTCATATCTTAGAATAAAGGGGAGGTCATTTAAGACTGAGGTGAGAAAAAGCCTTTTCACCCAGAGAGTTGTGAATGTGTGGAATTCCCTGCCACAGAGGGCAGTGGAGGCCAAGTCACTGGATGGATTTAAGAGAGAGTTAGATAGAGCTCTAGGGGCTAGTGGAGTCAAGGGATATGGGGAGAAGGCAGGCACGGGTTATTGATAGGGGACGATCAGCCATGATCACAATGAATGGCGGTGCTGGCTCGAAGGGCCGAATGGCCTCCACGTGCACCTATTTTCTATGTTTCTAAGATGTTGCCAGGACTCGAAGGTCTGAGCTACAGGTGGAGGTTGAGCAGGCTGGGACGTTATTCCTTGGGGTGCAAGAGGATGAGGGGGTGACCTGAAAGAGGTGTACAAAATCATGAGGAGAATCATATGGGAAGGAACTGCAGATGCTAGTTTAAAAAACCGCAGATAGACACAAAATACTGGAGTAACTCAGCGAGTCGCGCAGCATCTCTGGAGAGAAGGAATGGGGAACGTTTCGGGTCGAGACCCATCTTCAGGGGAATAGATCGGGCCATAACAACGCCATCGACAAGCCTCTCTGTTAATAGTCAAGTCGCACAAGTAGGGTCTCGACCCGAAACGTCACCCATTCCTTCTCTCCAGAGATGCTGCCTGTCTCGCTGAGTTACTCCAGCATTTTGTGTCCATCTTCGGTTTAAACCAGCGTCTGCAGTTCCTCCTCACGCATCAAGTCGCCAAAGCTGCAAAGAATGCAGTGAATATTTACATGGATGTTGCCCGGACCCAATGACCTCACTGAGGTCGGGGTTGAGAGGGAACGATAGATCAGCCCATGAGTGAATGGTGGAGTAGACTCGATGGGCCGAATGGCCTAATTCTGCTCCGATAACTGGTGATCTTATGAACTTAGCCACCTCCTCAAAAAACTCAATCAAGTTCGTAAGATGTTTTCTCAAGAAAGAGTTAGATTTAGCTGTTGGGGCTAATGGAATCAAGGGATGTGGGGAAAAAGCAGGAACAGGGTACTGATTTTAGAAAATCAGCCAAGATCAAATTGAATGGCGGTGCTGGCTCGAAGGGCTGAATGGCCTACTCCTGCACCCATGTTTCTAAGATAGGACTTGCCATGTACAAAGCTCTAGATAGACACAAAGTGCTGGAGTAACTCACCTTCTCCCCGTGAAGGCGTAAGTTTTCTTAGGGAATTCCAGTTTCCTCCCACACTCCAAAGACGTACAGGTTTGCAGGTTAATTGGTGTTGGAAAAATTGTAGCTTGTCCCTAGTGTGTGTAGGATAGTGTAAGTGTGCGGGGATCGCTGGTCGGCACGGACTCGGTGGGCCGAAGGGCCTGTTTCTGCACTGTATCTCTAAACTGGGCTGTCAAAATCTTGGTCAGATTACCGCTGATGGAAGCATTCATACATCACTATTACCATTGGTTTGGTAGTAAAACCCGGGATGGCGGGACTGTCATACGCTGAGAGAATGGAGCGGCTGGGCTTGTACACTCTGGAGTTTAGAAGGATGAGAGGAAATCTCAATGAAACGTATAAGATTGTTAAGGGCTTGGACACGCTAGAGGCAGGAAACATGTTCCCGATGTTGGGGGAGTCCAGAACCACAGTTTAAGAATAAGGAGTGAGCCATTTATAACGGAGACGAGGAAACACTTTTTCTCACAGAGAGTTGTGAGTCTGTGGAATTCTCTGCCTCAGAGGGCGGTGGAAGACGGTTCTCTGGATGCTTTCAAGAGAGAGCTAGATAGGGCTCTTAAAAATAGCGGAGTCAGGGGATATGGGGAGAAGGCAGGAACGGGGTACTGATTGGGGATGATCAGCCATGATGACATTGAATGGCGGTGCTGGCTTGAAGGGCCGAATGGCCTACTCCTGCACATATTGTCTATTGTCTATTGTATCAAGTAACAGCTTTGGAACAATCAATGAATAATCATAAATTCATATGTGACAGGAGCAGAATTAGGCCATTCGGCCCATCAAGTCTACACTGCCATTCAATCATGGCTGATCTATCTCACCCACCTAACCCCATTCTCCTGCCTTCTCCCCGTAACCCCTGACACACATACTAATCAAGAATCTATCTACCTCTGCCTTAAATATACCCACTGTCTTGTGGCCTCCACAGCCCTCTGTGTTGCTTTTATTTAATGCTCGGACGTTCTGCTGTATAAAACAAACTATTGGATTTGGAAACCCAGGTTCCCTCATGGTTTCACAGTCAAGCAAGCGTCACGTGATCAACAATAAATAATAATTACAAATAAAACCATGATTATTCAAAAACAGGCACAGCATGCTGGAGTAACTCAGCGGGACAGGCAGGCAGCATCTCTGGAGGGAAGGAATGGGTGACGTTTCGGGTCGAGACCCTTCTTCATTATTATGTTGTGTTATCTTTATTTAGCAGGGTGATGCACTCTCATGTAATGTTACTGACTGAGAACAAACTGAGTGTGTCTGTCAGAGCTGGGAATTAATTGTTGAGGGGAAGGGCTTTTATTTGTGGCATTCTCACCTCTCGGCTTTGGCTTCCTGTCAGGTGCGGAGCCAGAGGCAGCAAACGCCCTCTGGCCGGCTGCCAAAGTGACCATTTGTCACATCTGAGCTTTTGGCAGCTAACGTCAAAGTCAAAGAAGGAGGAGTGGGGCCTTCGAGCCGCTGGAGCCTGTGATCTATCGATGTGCCTGGAAAATTTCAAACCCGCCCGACATCGGCAACCTTTCCGCAAAGCGCCAGGGTGGCGCAGTGTTGGGTCGTCGGTAGACTTGTCGTCTTTAAGGGCCTGTCCCACCTGGACATCTCAAAATCCAAGCGGTGACAAAAAAAAATGATGCCACACGTGAAAAAACACCGCGCGCCAACACGTCGTCACGCCACGAAGTTTTCGGTGACCTGATACGTCAGTCAAAGATGGCGGCAGTCGCCGAAAATATCGCCAAGTGGGACCCAGGCGCTTACAGCGCCAGAGATCCGCGTTCCATCCTGACCACGGGTGATGTCTCCACGGAGTTTGTATGTTCTCCCTGCGGTGCTGCTGCAAGTAAGAATTTCATTGATCTATCAGGGACCACACGACACCAACACACTCTTTTGGGTGCGTGGGCTTTCTCCGAGGTGCTCCGGTTTCCTCCCACACTCCCAGGACGCACAGGTTTGTAGGTTAATTGGCTTCTGTCAAATTGTCCTTAGTGTGCGTAGGATCGAACTCGTGTACGGGGGATCGCTGGTCGCCGCGGGCTCGGTGGGCCGAAGGGCCTGATTACACACTGTGTCTGTAAACTAAACTAAACTAAACTAAACACCACTGCACTAAACTGGAGCCTCACTCATTTTATGTTCACGCCAGTCTGAAGAAGGGTCTCGACCCGAAACGTCACCCATTCCTTCTCTCCACAAATGCTGCCTGTCCCGCTGAGTTACTCCAGCATTTTGTATCTATCTTAAGTTCATGCACTCTTTGTTCGGATTGTTAAGGGTTTGGACGCGCAAGAGGCAGGAAACATGTTCCCGATGTTGGGGGAGTCCAGAACCAGGGGCCACAGTTTAAGAATAAGGAGTAAGCCATTTAGAATGGAGACGAGGAAACACTTTTTCTCACAGAGAGTGGTGAGTCTGTGGAATTCTCTGCCACAGAGGGCCGTGGAGGCTGGTTCTCTGGATGCTTTCAAGAGAGAGCTAGATAGGGCTCTTAAAAATAGCGGAGTCAGGGGATATGGGGAAAAGGGAGGAACGGGGTACTGATTGTGGATGATCAGCCATGATCACATTGAATGGCGGTGCTGGCACGAAGGGCCGGATGGCCTCCTCCTGCACCTATTGTCTATTGTCTATTGAATCTCTCCATCTGTTTTTCTGCAACACTTTTTACCAGTTAAATCTTTTGTGGTAAACCAAGCACTCAACCATCTCCAATCAAAGGATTGCAAATCAAGGTCGCCAATCTTTCTTCATGGTTGAACCTCTTAAACCAGATTATTCCAGTGAATCTGCATTTTTTCCAGGGCGCGTTCTGGCCACGATCCTCATAGCATTTCCATACTTTAAAATTCTGGTAGAGACAAGAATGTCGCCAGGACTAGAGGGTGTGAGCTACAGGGAGAGGTTGAGCAGGCTGGGTCTCTATTCCTTGGAGCGCAGGAGGATGAGGGGTGATCTTATAGAGGTGTACAAAATCATGAGAGGAATATATCGGGTAGATGCACAGAGTCTCTTGCCCAGAGCAGGGGAATCGAGGACCACATGACACAGGTTTAAGGTGAAGGGGAAAAGATTTAATAGGAATTTGAGGGTTAACGTTTTCACACAAAGGGCGATGGGTGTATGGAACGAGCTGCCGGAGGAGGTAGTTGAGGCTGGGACTATCCCAACGTTTAAGAAACAGTTGGACAGGTACAAGTTTGGAGGGATATGGACCAAGCGCAGGTAAGTGTGACTAGTGTAGCTGGGACATGTTGGCCGGTGTGGGTAAGTTGTGCCGAAGGGCCTGTTTCCACACTGTATCACTCTATGACTACGGCACGGGTCCGGTCCCACTGAGAAGCGCGGAGGTGGTATGTAGTTGTACGCGACATCACGCGGCGCTGCGAAATTTTGTAGCGAATGAAATCTTTGCGCGCCAACGGCCTGTCGCGTAACTGACGGCCAAAGTGGGACAGGCCCAAGACCCTGGCGCGACGCAACGTCTCACCTTCAACAGCAGCAGAAGCAGGCAAACGATCGCTGAACTCGGCCTGGGGCTCACGGCCATTGCGGTCCGGATCCGCCCCCACTTCTACTCCCAGAGAGGGGCAAGAAAATTGAAGATAGACACAAAATGCAGGAGTAACTCAGCGGGACCGGCAGCATCTCTGGAGAGAAACAATGGGTGATGTTTCGGGTCAAGACCCTTCGCTCAGACTGAAGAAGAGTCTCGACACGAAACATCACCTATTGCTTCCCTCCAGAGAATTAAAGGATGTTCCTTTAGGAAGGAATTTCTTTAGTCAGAGGGTGGGTGAATCTGTGGAATTCTTTGCCACAGAAGGGTGTGGAGGCCAAGTTAGTGGATTTTTTAAAGATAGATTCTTGATTAGTGCGGGTGTCAGGGGTTATGGGGGAGAGAGTGGGAGAGAGAGAGTGTGAGTGAGAGAGAGGGAGGGAGAGAGAGAGCGAAAGTGGGAGAAAGAGAGAGAGCAGGAGGGAGTGAGTGGGAGAGAGTGAGAGAGAGGGGGGGAGAGAGTGACAGTGAGAGAGAGGGAGGGAGGGAGGGAGGGAGTGGGAGAGGGAGAGAGAGAGAGAGAGCAGTACCAGTTTCAAACAAAGAGGTGATTGTGGGAGATTCACACTAACATAAACAGACAACATCTTGTGCAGCTCCAACATCCCCGAAGGGACCAGCTGCCACCTTTGATTTTTACTTTAAAAGCTTTTGCTACTTTTTCAATTTGTTTCTCCATAAAGCGTTGATCATTGGACTTGATCTCGCCGCCGAACACACGAGAATAAAAGCAATCTTCTCTACTTGAGAATGTTACATCTAAAAGGATTTGAAAGCCATGTGACTGAAGTCCTCATTGTGAAGACACAACCATCGGCACGGCGACGCAGCTGTTACAGCCACCGCCTCACAGCGCCAGAGACCCCGGTTCGATCCTGGCCTCGGGCGCTGTCTGTACGGAGTTTGCACGTTCTGCCTGTGACCGTGTGGGTTTTCTCCGGGTGCTCCGGTTTCCCCCCCACACTCCAAAGACCTGCGGGTTTGTAGATTAATTGGCCTCGGTTAATTGTCTATTGTACGCAGGATCGAACTAGTGTACGGGGCGATCGCTGGCTAGCACGGACTAGGTGGGCCGAAGGGCCTGTTTCAACGCTGTATCTCTAAACTCAAACACTGATTTTACCCACAAAATACTGGGTTTGCAGGTGAATTTGCTTCTGTAGTTTGACCTTGATGGTTGGAGAGTGGATGAGAGAGTGAGATAACATGGAAGCAGTGCAAATGGGTGATCGCTGGTCGGCAAAGACACGCTCGGCTTAAGGGCGTATCTCCGTTCTGTATCTCTAAACTACGGTGAGGCACGGCGGTCGAGTCGCTGCCTCACAGCGCCAGAGACCCAGGTTCGATCCTCACCACGGGTGCTGTCTGTACCTTCTCCCCGTGACCTGCGCGGGTTTTCTCCGAGATCTTCGGTTTCCTCCCACACTCCAAAGACGCACAGGTTTGCAGGTTAATTGGCTTGGTGTAAGTGTAAAATTGTCCCTGGTGTGTGTGTAGGATGGTGTTAATGTGCGGGGATCGCTGGTCGGCGCAGGCTCGGCTGAAGGGCCTGTTTCCGCGCTGTATCATCAGCTTCCGGCACGAAGCCTGTTTAATTAACCCCGCACGCACTGTGAGTTTATAGTTTGAACAGGCATTTCTCACAGCGGCAGGCTCCTCTACTTGTCATCCTGCTGCACCACTGCCTCATAGCCCTGTCCCACGGTACGAGTTCATTCAAGAGCTCTCCCGAGTTTTAAAAAAATCAAACTTGTGGTAAGCACGGAGAATGAACGTAGCGGGTACGTCAGAGCTCGGGGACGTCTCTTAGCGCTAACGGCAGGTACTCGGGAAGACTCGCTAACGGCAGGTAAGCACGGGAAGACGCGTGAAGATTTTTCAACATGATGAAAAATGTCCACGAGAGCCCCGAGTACCGACGAGCGGCCATTACCGTAAATCTCCGAGTTCGAATCAGGGCAAACTCGGGAGAACTCTTGGAATGAACTCGTACCGTGGGACAGGGCTTTGAATGTATTTTTCCACAGAGAAGGAAGTCAAATGGAACAAAAAAGATGAACCAACACACACAGCTTTTGTTCCTCCAACACTTTAGACTTTAGACAGATACAGAATGGGGAAATGGCCCTTCGGCCCACCAAGTCCCTACCGACCCCCCCGTACACTAACCCACACACACTAGGGACAATCTCACAACGTACCAAAGCCAATTTACCTACAAACCCGCCCGTCTTTGGAGTGTGGGAGGAAACCGGAGCACCCGGGGAAAACCCACGCAGGTCACGGGGAGAACGTACAAACAGACAGACAGACAGCGCCCGTAGTCAGGATGGAACCCGGGTCTCTGGCGCTGTGAGGCAGCAACTCTACCGCTGCGCCACCGTGCCGGCCCCAACCAGTTTAATTAACCACACATGTCCTGTGAGATTATGGTTTGAACAGATATTTCACATTGCACCAGATTCCTGTGCCTTAACCACCTACCTTCCAAGTACAGTGTATCTCAAAATGCTGTTATAATACCCGCCAGGTTCAGAAATAGCTACTTCCCCACAGCCATCAGGCTATTAAACTTGGCTCCTCAAACATCGGGAACATATTTCCTTCCTCCAGCGTGTCCAACCCCTTAACAATCTTATATGTTCCAATGAGATATCCTCTCATCCTTCTAAACTCCAGAGTGTACAAGCCCAGCTGCTCCATTCTCTCAGCATATGACAGTCCCGCCATCCCGGGAATTAACCTTGTAAACCTACGCTGCACTCCCTCAATAGCAATACCTTACGATATGGATTAAACAATGCAACTTAAAGCCCTGTCCCACTGTACGAGTTCATTCAAGAGCTCTCCCGAAGTATAAAGTCTTATTTCCAGTGTGTTGAGAAATGTGGCCACTATGTAAATATCTGTCCCAGGTCAATGAAAGGCTGGTGTTTACCATGGGAACATTATGCTGTGGCTATCTGTGCTATAATGAATATAATGGGGGAATATGAGAAGTGTTTGGAGCTGGCAGAGGTGTAGACGTTGATGTCAGTGATATTTTGTGAGTGCTAATATAACCTCCTCCAGGCACCATTAGCAGCAATCAGTCAACTAATGAGACTAAGGTACTTCTGAACTAATCGCACTGTAAGAAAAACCATGAAATTATATTTTATTGTATAGGATATCAACGTGATCTTAATGACTTACCAAAGGCATTATTATTGCTTTGTAATCGCTCTGATTTGAAAAATATAATTTTACATTTGTGCACATTCCAATCTCTCATCGAGTTAACTTTAGACTTTAGAGATACAGCGTGGAAATAGCCCACCAAGTCCTGGCCGACCAGCGATCGCCCCACACGCTCACTCGCACGGTCACTAACACTAGACTGTTTACAATTCGCAGAAGCCAATTAACCTACAAACCTGTACGTCTTTGGAGTGTGGGAGGAAGACCGGAGCACCCGGAGAAAACCCACGCAGGTCACGGGGAGAACGTGCAAACTCCGTACAGACAGCGCCCGTAGTGAGGATCGAGGCAGGTGGAGGCCGGTTCTCTGGATGCTTTCAAGAGAGAGCTAGATAGTGCTCTTAAAAATAGAGGAGTCAGGCGATATGGGGAGAAGGCAGGAACGGGGTACTGGTCGGGGATGATCAGCCATGATCACATTGAATGACGGTGCTGGCTCGAAGGGCCGAATGGCCTACTCCTGCACCTATTGTCTATTGTCTATTGTCTATTGTCTATCTTTCAACTTCTGGCTTAGTGTCATTTATGTCCCAACCTTTGGCTTGCCCTCTCCAAAATGTTCGTTAAAGATTGTATCTCCCGTAGGACATTCTGGCTACGATCTGCAGCCCGACGATGCCATCAGCTCGATGAAGAACTCACAGCCTCCTGGATAATGCCTGACTAGTCCAGGTCGGGGGAATGGAAGTCCGTGAACTGGAGCGCCAGATCTTCAGTGTGGTTTTTCTTAGGGTCAGCTGCAGTTCTGACCTGCCTACATTTATATTCTACACCATGCCCATCAACCGGCCTCATCACCTTGTGGTGTCCGTGGATGCAATCCGCAAGGTCTCTCTCTTCCTGACTTATCAGGTACCATCATTTACTTATCCTCGACAAGACACAAAACGCTGGGGTAATTCAGCTGGACTAGCAACGTCTCCGGATAGAAGGGACGGGTGACGTTTCGGGTCGAGGCCCTTCTTCAGACTGACACATCACTTATCCTCAATAGACAATAGACAATAGACAATAGATGCGGAAAAACGATCCTGAACCATTTTCCCCATCGCCGATTTTACAATTAGACAATAGACAATAGGTGCAGGAGGAGGCCATTCGGTCCTTCGAGCCAGCACCACCATTCAATGTGATCATGGCTGATCATCCCCAATCAGTACCCCGTTCCTGCCTTCTCCCCATATCCCCTGACTCCGCTATTTTTAAGAGCCCTATCTAGCTCTCTCTTGAAAGTATCCAGAGAACCTGCCTCCACCGCCCTCTGAGGCAGAGAATTCCAGACTCACAACTCTCTGTGAGAAAAAGTGTTTCCTCATCTCAGTTCTAAATGGCTTACTCCTTATTCTTAAACTGTGTTGCCACTGGTTCCGGACTCCCCCAACATCGGGAACATGTTTCCTGCCTCTAGCGTGTCCATACCATTAATAATCTTATATGTTTCAAGAAGATGCCCTCTCATCCTTCTAAACTCCAGAGTGTACAAGCCCAGCCGCTCCATTCTCTCAGCATATGACAGTCCCGCCATCCCGGGAACTAATCTGGTGAACTTACGCTGCACTCCCTCAATAGCAATACCTTACGATATGGATTAAACAATGCAACTTAAAGCCCTGTCCCACGGTACGAGTTCATTCAAGAGCTCTCCCGAGTGTAAAAAAAACTTGTGGTAAGCACGGAGAATGTACGTAGCGGGTACGTCGGAGCTCGGGGACGTCTCTTAGCGGCTCGTAACGCTAACGACAGGTACTCGGGAAGACTCGCTAACGGCAGGCAAGCACGGGAAGACTCGTGAAGATTTTTCAACATGTCGAAAAATGTCCACGAGAGCCCCGAGTACCGACGGGCGGCCATTACCGTAAATCTCCGAGTTCGAATCAGGGCAAACTCGGGAGAGCTCTTGGAATGAACTCGTACCGTGGGACAGGGGTTTTAGAGCTTCCATGTTGATATTGACACTGAATTGTTGAGGCAGTTGGTGCTAGCACGAAGGAAAACACAATATAATACCTGCAGAGTAACCCCATAATTGGCCAAGTAATTTTGACATGCGGTATGTGTGAGGTGATACACTTTGGTGGCAAGATTAAGCCACATACTGCTTCAAAACCTTAATGAGCCAGAAGAGCAGAGGGGGCTGTGGACATAGGTACACAAATCATAAACCAGCGACACAAGTTAACAAGGGCTTTAAACACATCAAACCGCGGGAGATTGTTGCTGGATACACAACTGGAAAGCAAGCAAGTTGTGCAGAACCTGGACAGGACTTTGGTGGAAACAAGGAACTGCAGATGTAGGTCTGTAGCAAAGAAAGACACCAAGTGCTGGAGTGACTCAGCGGGTCGGACAGCTGTCTAGAGAGGACGGACACAAAATGCTGGAGTAACTCAGCGGGTCAGGCAGCATCTCTGGAGAGAAGGAACGGGTGATGTTTCGGGGTCGAGACCCTCCTTCAGACCCAAAACGTCACAGTCTATCCAGTCTTTCTTCATATGAAGAAAGACTGGATAGACTCGGCTTGTACTCGCTAGAATTTGGAGTTGGACAGGCTAGATGCAGGAAGATTGTTCCCGATGTTGGGGAAGTCCAGAACAAGGGGACACAGTTTAAGGATAAGGGGGAAATCCTTTAGGACCGAGATGAGAAAAACATTTTTCACACAGAGAGTGGTGAATCGCTGGAACTCTCTGCCACAGAAGGTAGTTGAGGCCAGTTCGTTGGCTATTTAAGAGGGAGTTAGATGTGGTTAAAGGGATCAGGGGGTATGGAGAGAAGGCAGGTACGGGATACTGAGTTGGATGATCATCCATGATCATATTGAATGGCGGTGCAGGCTCGAAGGGCCGAATGGCCTACTCCTGCATCTATTTTCTATGTTTCTATGTCACCCATTCCATCTCTCCAGAGATGCTGCCTGTCCCGCTGAGTTACTCCAGCATTTTGTGTCTATCTTTCGCTTTAAACCAGCACCTGCAGTTCCTTCCTACAGTTAAATGGAGAACATGGATAAGTGATGTTTCGGGTCGAGACCCTTTTTCGGACTGATTGGAAATTGGGGGGGGGGGAGGGGTGGGGGGGGGGGGGGGTGGGGAGCTGGAAGAGAGGAGAAGCAGAACAAACCGTAGTAGGTAAGAGGTGGACACAGGTGAGGCAGGTGGTTGGAACAAAGGCCAGAGATAAGAGCAGAAGATGTGAGACGGGTGGCTTGAAGAAAATTGTGAAGCCAGAGGAAGGAATGTGGGAGGACTTTGGAAGCCCTGTAATGCAGAGTGATAGAAACATGGAAACATAGAGAATAGTGCAGGAGTAGGCCATTCGGCCCTTCGAGCCTGCACCACCATTCAATATGATCATGGCTGATCATCTAACTCAATATCCTGTACCTGCCTTCTCTCCATACCCCCTGATCCCTTTAGCCACAAGGGCCACATCTAACTCCCTCTTAAATATAGCCAATGAACTGGCCTCAACTACCTTCTGTGTATCATGTTCTTGTATCAACAAGATCAAAGCCAATTGAGAAAGTCACACTTGGCTCTTGTGCGGGGAGAGGAAATGGTGGGAATGGTCCCCAAACGTTGCCTATTTCCTTCGCTCCATAGATGCTGCTGCACCCGCTGAGTTTCTCCAGCACTTGTGTCTCCCTCCAAACCTGTCCTATCCATGTACCTGTCTAACTGTTTCTTAAACGTTGGGATAGTCGCAGCCTCAACTACCTCCTCCGGCAGCTTGTTCCATTCACCCACCTCCCTTTGTGTGAAAAAGTTACCCCTCCGATTCCTCTTAAATCTTTTCCCCCTCACTTTAAACCTATGCCCAGTGTTCTGTTTTTGGTTCATGTGGACAATTAATCACTATTGATTGTTGACCTGTTATCTGCACTATTTATTCTTGTTGGGGAAGTCCAGAACAAAGGGTCACAGTTTAAGGATAAGGGGGAAATCTTTTAGGACCGAGATGAGAAAAACTCATGTTGAGAGTGGTGAATGTGGAATTCTCTGCCACAGAAAGTAGTTGCCCCCCTGCAGGAACTATACATCTGGAGGTGCAACTCCAGAGCCAATAAAATCATGAGAGACCCCTTCCACCCCTGCAACGGACTGTTCCAGCTGCTACGGTCAGGCAAACGCCTCCGTTGCCATGCGGTGAGAACGGAGAGGTTGAGAAGGAGTTTCTTCCCAGAGGCCATTCGGACTGTAAACTCCTATCTCTCCAGGGACTAACTTTACTGAACGTTTTTCCTTCCAATATTTAATATGTAAAAGAATATGTGTGTTATGATTGTGTTTATAGTTTGTTTGTAGTTTGTTTGTTTGTCTTTTTGCACAAAGTCCACGAGCAACGCCACTTGTCATTTCACTGCACATCTCGTATGACTTGACTTGACTTGACTTGACTAGTTGAGGCCAGTTCATTGGCTATATTTAAGAGGGAGTTAGATGTGGTCCTTGTGGCTAAAGGGATCAGGGGGTATGGAGAGAAGGCAGGTACAGGATACTGAGTTGGATGATCAGCCATGATCATATTGAATGGCGGTGCAGGCTCGAAGGGCCGAATGGCCTACTCCTGCACCTATTTTCTATGTTTCTATGTTTGTGTCTGGAGGGTACAGGAGTATACAGCACAGGAGTCTGAAAAAGGGTCTCGGCCCAAAACATCACCGATTCCTTCTCTACGGAGATACTGCCTTTTGTGTCGACCTATTGTGCTTTACCAGCCTGTTCAGCGACTGCAAGTAAGAATTTCATTGTTTCGCTGTCGGTAAAAATGACAACTGAATGGTCTTGGCTCTTGTGCGGGGAGGGGAAATGGTGGGGAAAATAATTTTGTGAGGAGAGGGTCATTAAAAGCAAGATAATAAATAAGGTCAACTCGGAATTCAGAAGATTTAATCAGAGAGGGGGAAGAATTTAGAATGAGGTGCAAGGAATAGTTGAGATGTATTATTGATGCAAGCTGGGGAAACCAGAGCAGTTACGAACCAGACAGCCTTTAATGCAAGGCAGCAGAACACAAAGTGCTGGAGGAACTCAGCGGCTCAGGCAGCATCTGTGTAGAGAGGTGAAGAGGTGATGTCTTCAGACTGATTGTAGTGGGCGGGGGGAAAGCTGGAAGGGGGGTGGGTGCAAGCTGGGAAAAATGTGGGGGGGCATATTGATTAGTAGGACTGGATGTTACAATCCCTAAGGCTCTTCGCCACATTCTTGGGGGTGACCACTAGGTGATTTTGTTACCAATCAGACACATCTTCAGTTGTGTTCCTCAACGTCACTGGATGTTTCGGCCTTTTATCACAAGACACCCACAGTCGAGGCAAGCTGGCCCACCGCAGGTTGATCAGCCCTGGGTGTGTGTCTTATGGTTAGCCTCTAGATGGTCACCTGGCAGCCCAGACAGCATCTTTTCTCTTCAGCCACAGCCAGTGACTGCTCCATTCGACTTTTTCCCTTCCATCTTCCTCTCTACCGCTGACTGTGGCTGGTTGGGCTCTGGACTCGTGTGCGTTGGTGAGACAGTACTTGGTTGAGATTCGCCTGGGGTGCTGATACCCTGTGGACTGTGGTGGCTAACTGGGCTTCACTCAACTGCATTGGCCTACCTCTGAGAAAGTAATTGTCAATGCGAGGCCCCACACCAAGCTCTCCCTGGTGGATGTTGAGACCCTTCTCTGATGTTATCTTTTCCCAGCCACAGATGCAGTTTCGTAGCTTATGTCAATTGCTGTGCTAGTTCTCTTATTCATAGTCGACAAAGCCTGACAAGTCATAGGCGGGAGATGGACACAAAAAGCTGGAGTCACTCAGTGGGACAATCAGCGTCTCTGGAGACAAGGGATTAGGTGAAAAGGCAGGGGACAAAATGGGTGTCGGATAAGGGCAGGAGTGAAATGTAAAAACCAGAGAGAGTGATGCAGTGGAGGAGGACAGTGGGGGATAGAGGGGTGGAATAGAGGCAGTACAGTGGCCCAGCGGTAGAGTTGCTGCCTTACAATGTCGGAGACCCGGGTTCCATCCTGACCACGCGTGCTGCCTGTACGGAGTTTGCACGTTCTCCCTGTGACCGTGTGGGTTTTCTCCAGGTGCCCCGGTTTCCTCCCACACTCCAAAGACGTGCAGGTTTGTAGGTTAATTGGCTTTGGTAAAATTGTAAAGTGTTCCTAGTGTGTGTGTGTGTGTGTGTGTGTGTGTGTGTGTGTGTGTGTGTGTGTGTGTGTGTGTGTGTGTGTGTGTGTGTGTGTGTGTGTGTGTGTGTGTGTGTGTGTGTCTCTGTGTGTGTGTGTGTGTGTGTGTGTGTGTGTGTGTGTGTGTGTGTGTGTGTGTGTGTGTGTGTGTGTGGTGTGTGTGTGTGTGTGTGTCTCTGTGTGTGTGTGTGTGTGTGTGCGCGTGCGTGCGAGTGTGTGTGTGTGTGTGTGTG
>NC_045972.1:46248108-46275608 GCF_010909765.2 Amblyraja radiata | reverse complement strand
CAAGCAGTCATTGCATGCAAAGGATATGCAACAAAATACTAAACATGACTACTTTCATTTACATGACATTACTGTGTCCCAAACATTATGGCGCCCTGAAATGGGGGGACTATGTATAAACACAGCTGTAATTTCTACATGGTGAAACCAAAATGTATAAAAATTAAAATCTTAATTAAAATTAAAATCTGACAATGTGCACTTTAACCACATGTGATTTTTTTCTATTATAAATCTCAAATTGTGGAGTACAGAGACAAATAAATAAATGATGGGTCTTTGTCCCAAACATTATGGAGGGTACTGTATCTGGGTATGTTTCTGTGTAGATATATATATGTGTGCGTGTGTGTATATGTGAATGTATATATGTGTATGTATATAAGTGTGTGTACTGTGTATATATAGTGTGTGTGTATATGTGTGCATATCTGTGTTTGTGTATATTTGTGTGTGCATGCATGTGTGTGTATATGTATGTTCATGTATATGTACATGTATATTTACATTTGTTTATATGTTGATGTGTATTTGCATTTGTGTGTGTGCGTATGAGTGTATGCATGTTTGTTTGTGTATGTGTATGCATGTTTGCATGTGTATATATGTGTGTGTATGCATGTGTATATATGTGAATATTTGCATGTGTGTGCGTGTGTATATATATGTGTGTGTCTATGCATGTGTATATTTGTGCGTGTGTATATATGTGTGTGGATGCATATGTATATATGTGTATATTTGCACGCGTATGTGAGAGGGTATGTATGTGTGCGTGTGTATATGTGTGTGTATGTATGTGTATATATGTGTCTATTTGCGTGTGTGTGCGTATATGTGTGTGCGTGTGTATATATGTGTGTGTATATGTGTATATTTGTGTGTGTGTGTGCTCATATATGCGTGTGTGAGAGGGTATGCATATGTGTGCGTGTGTATATATGTGTGTGTCTATGCGTGTGTATATTTGCGTGTGTGTGTGCATATATGCGTGTGTGAGGGTATGCATGTGTGTGCGTGTGTATATATGTGTGTGTCTATGCGTGTGTATATTTGCGTGTGTGTGTGTGCATATATGCGTGTGTGAGAGGCTATATATGTGTGTGCGTGTGTATATATGTGTGTGTGTGTGTGTGTAGTTTCTCTGAAGAATATTCCATTTCTGCCATCTGTATTTTATTCATTGGGGGCTTTTTTTTATCTAAATGCTTTAATCATTTTGCTCTCAGTGTGAGAGGAGAGCAGGCTCCTCACTGAGTGCTGGAGACGGCTGCTCAATGGCAGCTCATTGCAAACGCAATTTGATTTCAGGACTAGAGAACAGATCAAGGAATGCTGTGGCTTGCTGGCTGTGCTCCATGGGGAAGCTGGAGAAAACCAGGGAGGAGCTGAGGGTTGTGAAGAAATCATGGTCAACAGGAGATGGGACCGGCGTTCCTGCCCTGAACTCGGAGAGGAGGAAGGAAGCAGGAAGCCAGCACTGCCCGACCGCACAGCCGTGGAGTCCGACAGTCTTCTTACATTTATAGAATCTCAGTTCACAGCTTCCGACAACATTTTAATAATGTGAAATGGTTTAATTATGCAGCTATTGCAACTCTAAGAGCTCGGCAAGCGAGGGAGGAAGACTCGAGGAAGACCTCATACAAAATGCTTACAGCGCCGGAGACCCGGGTTCGATCCCGACTACGGGTGCTGTACTGTACGGAGTTTGTACGTGGCCTGCGTGGGTTTTCTCCGAGATCTTCGGTCTCCTCCCACACGCCAAAGGCGTACAGGTTTGTAGGTTAATTGGCTTGGCATAAATGTAAAAATTGTCCCTAGTGTGTTTAGG
This sequence comes from Amblyraja radiata, assembly GCF_010909765.2. Lineage (NCBI taxonomy): Eukaryota > Metazoa > Chordata > Chondrichthyes > Rajiformes > Rajidae > Amblyraja > Amblyraja radiata. The sequence goes on along the minus strand of NC_045972.1, from coordinate 46,273,774 downwards.
ATAGTGTTAACATAGAAACATAGACAATAGGTGCAGGAGTAGGCCATTCGGCCCTTCGAGCCTGCACCGCCATTCAATATGATCACGGCTGATCATCCAACTCAGTATCCTGTACCTGCCTTCTCTCCATACCCCCTGATCCCTTTAGCCACAAGGGCCACATCTAACTCCCTCTTAAATATAGTCAATGAACTATGGCCTCAACTACCTTCTGTGGCAGAGAATTCCAGAGATTCACCACTCTATGCGGCACGGTCTCGATGGGCCGAAGGACCTGTTTCCACGCTGTATCTCTGGATAGAAGGAATGGGTGACATTTCGGGTCGAGTTTGAGTATAGAAGTTGGGAGGTCATGTTGCAGTTGTATAAGATGTTGGTGAGGCCGCATTCAGATTATTGCGTTCAGTTCTGGGCACCATGTTACAGGAAAGATGGAGTCAAGCTGGAAAGGGTACAGAGAAAATCTATGAAGATGTGGCCAGGACTTGAGGGTGTGAGCTACAGGGAGAGGTTGAGTAGGCTGGGACTCTATTCCTTGGAGCGCAGGAGGATTAGGGATAATCTTATGGAGGTGTATAAAATCATGAGAGGAATAGATCGGGTAGATGCACAGTGTCTTTTGCCCAGAGTGGGTGAGGCAGGGACTATCGCAACATTTAAGAAACAGTTAGACAGGTACAGGGAGGGATATGGGTCGAACGCGGGCAGGTGGTACTAGAATAGCTCGGACATGTTGGCCGGTGTGTTCAGGTCGGGCCGAAGGGCCTGTTCCCATGCTGTATCGCTCCAAGACTCTCTGATCAGTTGCATGATACGAGTCTTTTACCCAGACTAGGAGAATCATGAGCCTGAAGACACAGGTTCAAGGTGAAAGGGGAAAGATTTAATAGGATCCCGAGGGACAATCTTTTCACACAGAGGATGGTGGGTGTGTGGAACGGGCTGCCAGTTGTGTTTTATGAAACTTTTTTTTTTTTTGGGGAATATTTCCAATCTTAGCATTAAAAATCCACTTTCAGGCAACTGTTTCCTTCGTATGAGTTCATTATTGAAGACCCATCGGACAAGTCTCGTATTATCAACACTGAGAAGAGAGCGGTGGGTTTGTGGAACGAGCTGCCAGAGGAGAGAGTTGATGCAGGGTCAATAACAATATTTGAAAGTTATTTACACGATACAATAGAACTTTATTTATCCCAGGAGGGAAATTGATTTGCCAACAGTTATAAAACTCAAGATATATGAAACGTGAAATTAAAGTAACGAGTGGAATGGATTGGGGGCAATGTGCAAATATTGGGGGGGGGTCAGTCTACCCCACGACAGAAGGGGGAGGAGTTGTACAGTTTGATAGCCACAGGGAAGAAGGATCTCCTGTGGCGTTCTGTGCAGCATCTTGGTGGAACCAGTCTGTTGCTGAAGGTGCTCCTCAGGTTGACCAGTGTGTGTCACAGAGGGGGTGAACTGTATAGTCCCGGATGCTCCGCAGTTTTCAACATGTTGAAAATCCAGCGGCGACCAGAAAAAGGCACGACTCTTTGGGCGACTATTCACCGCCATACGGGTGCCACCTGTTGACATGTCGCGCGCGGGGTGAAGCCCGTACGGTCGTGAGTAGTCGCCCAAAGAGTCGTACCTTGTTCTGGTCGCCGCTGGATTTTCAACATGTTGAAAATTTTCAGCAACCTGCTGCGACTATGACGGGTGCCGGGAAGTCGCCCAAAAAATCACGCAAGTGGGACAGGCCCTTTAGCATCACAGCGCAATATATACGAGGGCGCAACCACCTAACTACCACCTATTAACATAATTTGATTATGGAGGGTGGCACGGTGGCGCAGCGATATAGTTGCTGCCTCACAGCGCCGGAGACCCAGGTTCGATCCCGACTACGGGCGCTGTCTGTACTGAGTTTGTACGTTCTCCCCGTGACCTGCGTGGGTTTTCTCCGAGATCATCGGTTTCCTCCCGCACTCCAAAGTCATACAGGTTTGTAGGTTAATTGGCTTGGAACAAATGTAAATTATCCCTAGTATGCAGGATGGTGTTAGTGTGCGGGGATCGCTGGTCGGCACGGACTCGGTGGGCCGAAGGGCCTGTTTCCATGCTGTATCTTTCAATCAATTGTACAAGTGTAGAGTCATTGCGTCATGGAGTGATACACCGTGGAGACAGGCCCTTCGGCCCAACTTGTCCACGCCGGCCAACGTGTCCCAACTACACTAGTCCCACCTGCCCGCGTTTGGGCCCATATCCCTCCAAACATGTCCTATCCATCTTACCTTGTGCAAAGCCAGCTTTCCATCATGCTATCTGGTCCAATTGATTAGAAGTAAAGATTTGCTCAGCAAATTAGTCCACAATGTAAGATCAATATTGCATGCTCGATACTTACACATGGCGATTATTAATTTGGAAAAGTTATCAGTGGAAAAATGCCGCATCAAGAACAGGAAGTTGACAGCCACCAAACTTATACACAAGACGACACAGATCCATTCCTGTAACCTCTTCCCTGCGAACAAACGGGAGAAGAAGGTTTCAGAAACCGCAGTACGGAAGCAATATCATGTCAAGGAAGAAAAATGCAGATGCTGGTTTACACCGGAGATAAGACACAAAGTGCTGGAGTAACTCAGCGATCCAGGGCAGCATCTCTGGAGAAACAGAATAGGTCGGAACCCTTCTTCATACTGACCCGAAACGTCACCTATTCCTTTTCTCCTGAGACACTGAGTTAATGAGTTGTTCCAGCATTTTGTAATGCATTGTGTTCCAGTACTTCAATATAAAGTTAATATTGATAATTTTACATAACAAATAATTACTTTACAGCACACTGCACCAAATGCATTCATTTGTGTGTCTCTGAATATCACGTCTGACCATGTCACTAATATAGACACAAAGATTCTTAACCAATACACAATCTGGAGGAACTCAGCAGGTCAGGCAGCAACTACGGAGGAAATGGGCAGTGATGTTTCAGGTGGGGACCCATCAGAGTGATTTGGTGAACTCGGGTTTAATGCGAACTGGACTAAGTGGGACCTATTGGATCCCATGTTCACACGGGAGGGCTGGTCCCCCAATGCAATATTCCACCTCTCCACCAATTCCAATATTGGTGGCCAGTGGGGGTCGGGGGGGCTTTCTGGAGTGCTAGTATGGGTGTTGTGGGCTGAAGGGACTGGTTTCCAGAGGGCTAGTATGGACATTGTGGGCTGAATGGATTCTTGGGCTGGCAGGTCAGTCACTCAGGTCTGGTGGGCTGGTAGCTCAGTCACTCAGGCCTGGTGGGCTGGCAGTTCACTCACGGCTATTCCTTGAAATACCATTTCAAGCAGAGTGCAGGCCACCAAATTCAACTGCAATTTCATACCATTTCAAGCAGAGTGCAGGCCACCAAATTAAAATGCAATTTCATACCATTTCAAGCAGAATGCAGGCCACCAAATTAAAATGCAATTTCATACCATTTGGGCTTTATGCTCCTGACCCCCCGGAAGGGGCGTTACCTTCATCATGGTGATTGACATGCGAGAGGACCAATCAGCTGATCTCAAGATTTTTAAAACATTCATAATTTTTTTTTTAATCGATTGGAAAAACCCTCGGGGCTGCCTCAGCGGAGGAGGACTGTGAGTAAGCTGGCCAAAAATCATAGCGATATATGGTAGCGTTTTTTTCTAAAATCAATATACAGCGCAGACAGGAAGTGGTCAAGATGAGACTTCTAGTTATATAGATTTGTCGAAGCAAGGAACTGCAGATGCTGGTTTACCAAGGAAAGACACAAAATGCTAGAGTAATTCAACCTGGAGATTCAGAATTAAGGGCGCTCTTTTAGAATAGGTGAGAAGGAACTTCTTTAGTCTGAGGGAAGTTAATCTGTGGAACTCATTGCCACCGGGGGGCTGTGGTGGCCAAGTCAGTGGATATTTTTAAGGCAGAGATAGACATGTTCTTGATTAGAATGGGTGTCAAAGGTTATGGGGAGGAGGCAGGAAAATGGGATTAGGTGGCAGAGATCAGCCATGATTGAATGGCGGAGAAGACTCGATGGGCCGAATGGCCTAATTCTACTATAACTTGTGAACTTGTGAGATAGGTGACGTTTCGGGTCAGGACCCTTCTTCAGCAACATGCCTATAGCTCCTTTACGCCCTGGCCACATACAAACATATAAAATAGGTGCAGGAATAGGCCATTCGGCCCTTCGAGCCAGCACCGGCCATTCAATATGATCATGGCCGATCATCCACAATCAGTATCCCGTACCTGCCTTCCCCCCATATCCCCTGACTCTGTTATTTTTAAGAGCCTTATCTAACTCTCTCTAGAAAGCATCCAGAGAACCTGCCTCCACCGCCCTCTGAGGCAGAGAATTCCACAGACTCACCACTCTCTGTGTGAAAAAGTGTTTCCTCATCTCCGTTCTAAATGACTTACTCCTTATTCTTAAACTGTGGCCCCTGGTTCTGGACTCCCCCAACATCGGGAACATGTTTCCTGCCTCTAGTGTGTCCAAGCCCTTAACAATCTCTTGAAGGACCAACCTTCAAGGAAAATGCTCAGACTAAAGTTACTGCCAAACAAGGCCAGCCGGCTCAGATTAGGAGTTCTGTGATCAGAGACCCATGAGGTGTGGATTTCACTGATGGTATCGTTTCAAGTTGATAAACTAAGTCTTACCCTGTTAGACACCTTCAATTAATTAATTAGCTGGGCCATCACTTCAACTCTACTGTGGCACGCTGGCACAGCGGTGGAGTTGTGAGGTGAGGAAATGGAATGATGGCCTTCATAACAAGAGTATTTCAGTATAAGAGTAAAGAGGTTCTTCTGCAGTTGTATAGAGCTCTGGTGAGACCACATCTGGAGTATTGTGTACAGTTTTGGTCTCCTAATTTGAGGAAGGACATCCTTGCGATTGAGGCAGTGCAGCGTAGGTTCACGACATTGATCCCTGGGATGGCGGGACTGTCATACGAGGAAAGATTGAAAAGACTAGGCTTGTATTCACTGGAGTTTAGAAGGATGAGGGGATATCTTATAGAAACATATAAAATTATAAAAGGACTGGACTAGCTAGATGCAGGAAAAATGTTCCCAATGTTGGGCGAGTCCAGAACCAGGGGCCACAGTCTTAGAATAAAGGGGAGGTCATTTAAGACTGAGGTGAGAAAAAACTTTTTCACCCAGAGAGTTGTGAATTTATGGAATTCCCTGCCACAGAGGGCAGTGGAGGCCAAGTCACTGGATGGATTTAAGAGAGAGTTAGATAGAGCTCTAGGAGCTAGTGGAGTCAAGGGATATGGGGAGAAGGCAGGCACGGGTTATTGATAGGGGACGATCAGCCATGATCCCAATGAATGGCGGTGCTGGCTCGAAGGACCGAATGGCCTCCTCCTGCACCTATTTTCTATGTTTCTATGTTTCAAGGAACTGCAGATGCTGTTTTACACCGAAGATAGACACAAAATGCTGGAAGAACTCAGCGGGACAGGCAGCATCTCTGGGAAAAAGAAATGGGTGACATTTCGGTTTGGGAATCCAAGTCCAGAGGACATGGGTTTAAGGTGAGAGGGGGTGGAAGATTTAATAGCAACTGACGGGCAACTTTTTCCACACAGAGGGTGGTGGGTGTATGGAACGAGCTGCCGGAGGAGGTAGTTGAGAGGGACTATAACAACATCTAAGACACTTGGACAGGTCCATGGATGGGAAATGTTTGGAGGGAAAATAGACACAAAATACTGGGGCAGCTCAGTGGGTCAGGCAGCATCTCTGGAGAAAAGGAATCTCGACCCAAAATGTCACCTATTCCTTTTCTCCAGAGATGCCGACTGATCCGCTGAGATGCTCCAGCTTTTTGTGTCTATCTTCAGTGTAAACCAGCATCTGCATTTCCTTCTTACACAAAGTTTAGAGGGATATGGGCCAAACGTGGGTAGATGGGGCATCCTGGTTGGCATCGGCCTGTTTCCATGCTGTACGAGAATGAAGATTTGCACAATACCTGGTGTTGCTACTTACACTAGCGAACTGCAAATTTACAATTAGTTTGGTTTAGTTTAGACTCAGCGCGGAAACAGGCCCTTCTGCCCACCGAGTCCGTGCTGACAAGCGGTCCCCGCACATCAACACTATCCTGCACACGCTAGGGATAGTTTACATTATTTGCTAAACCAATTAACCTCCAAACCTGCACATCTTTGGAGTGTGGGAGAAAACTGAAGCACCAGGAAACATTCAATGTGATCATGGCCGAAGGGCCTGTTTCTAAGCACTAAACTAAACTAAGACTCGAGGGCCTGAGCTATTGGATTGATTGATTGAAATGTACAGCATGGAAACAGGTCCTTCAGCCCATCAGGTCCATGCCGACCATCGATCACCCAATCACACTAGTTCTGTTTTATCCCACTTTCTCATCCACACTAGGGACATTTTTGCAGAGGGCCTGTGAGGCAGCAGCCCCACCCGCTGCGTGGCTATGCCGCCCCTCAGTTGGGTGATAGTTGCAAGCAAAGATCCTATAGCGGAGCAAGATAGACCACTCCTGCTAAATGCAATGGGCTGACGTGTAGTACGCAACGGAGCGGAACGTGGCCCTTTTCTTCATCCATTTCAGTAACCGGACCCGACCCGACTCGCAGTGTAATCAACGTTGCGGGGGAACAGTTTGTGTTAATAAATTATAATTCTGAAAATGAGGAGAAGATTTTTACCAAATAACTTTTATTTTTACGAGGATGTTTCCGTAACCGGCTTCCGTCTCCGCACTAGTATCTTTGCTCCGCTACGATGGGATCTTTGGTGCGGAGACGGAAGCCGGTTACGGAAATGGGGCCGAAAATTACCCACGAATCTGCCCATGGCCGTACTACGTCTTTTTCGTCGAGTGATCTATCTTGCTCGCTGTAGGGTCTTTGGTTGCAAGTCTACTTCACTGGGCTGATGTGATAGATTGTTGTTCCCCGAACTGCAGTTTAACTAAAAGCTGCTCTTTCAATAAAGAACCCACTGTTTACAGCTTCACTGCTGTGTGTTTGTTTGTACAGGCAGCACAGAGGAGGCTTGTGTCAGGCCCAGTGTCACCCAGTTGGCAGCGTTGCCGATCACGTACTAGTCTCGTGATCTCGTGTTGAGGAAAATGACGACAGGCCCCCTCTAGGCAGAACGCCAACACTGGCAGATAGCGGACGCCTGAGGTCCTTCCCGAGTGTGGCGAATCTGTGGAACTCATTGCACACAGCGGCTGTGGGGGCCACGGTCTTAGAATAAAGGGGAGGTCATTTAAGACTGAGGTGAGAAAAAACTTTTCCATCCCAGAGAGTTGTGAATTTGTGGAATTCCCTGCCACAGAGGGCAGTGGAGGCCAAGTCACTGGATGGATTTAAGAGAGAGTTAGATAGAACTCTAGGGGCTAGTGGAGTCAAGGGATATGGGGAGAAGGCAGGCACGGGTTATTGATTGGGGACGATCAGCCATGATCACAATGAATGGCGGTGCTGGCTCGAAGGGCCGAATGGCCTCCTCCTGCACCTATTTTCTATGTTTCTAAGTCAATGGGTATATTTAAGGCAGAGGTAGATAGATTCTTGATTAGCTAGTACGGGTGTCAGGGGTTATGGGGAGACGGCAGGAGAATGGGGTTAGGAGGGAGAGATAGATCGGCCATGATTGAATGGCGGAGTGGACTTGATGGGCCGAATGGCCTAATTGTGCTCCTATCACTGATGACCTTATCATGTGTACCGAGATACAGTGAAAAGCTTTTTGTTGCGTGCTGTCCAGTCAGCTGGAGGACTATACATGATGACAATGGGGGGGGCCACAGTTTAAGAATAAGGAGTCAGCCATTTAGAACGGAGACGAGGAAACACTTTTTCTCACAGAGAGTGGTGAGTCTGTGGAATTCTCTGCCTCAGAGGGCGGTGGAGGCCGGTTCTCTGGATGCTTTCAAGAGAGAGCCAGATAGGCTCTTAAAGATAGTGGAGTCAGGGGATATGGGGAGAAGGCAGGAACGGGGTACTGATTGGGGATGATCAGCCTTGATCACATTGAATGGCGGTGCTGGCTCGAAGGGCCGAATGGCCTCCTCCTGCACCTATTGTCTATTGTCTAATCAAGCCATCCGCAGTGTACAGATACTGGATGAAGGGAATAACATTTACCGCAAGATAAAATCCAGTAAAGTCCGATTGAAGATAGTCAGAGGGTCTCCAATGAGGTAGATGGGAGGTCAGGACTGCTCTCTAGCTGGTGAGAGGATGGTCCAGTAGCCTGATAAGAAGCCGGGAAGAACCTGTCCCTGAATCTGGAGGTGTTTAAGAGGGAACTGCAGATGCTGGAAAAATCAAAGGTAGACAAAAATGCTGGAGAAACTCAGCGGGTGAGGCAGCGTCTATGGAGCGAAGGAATAGGTGACGTTTCGGGCCGAGACCCATCTTCTCGAAGGAATAGGCGACGTTTCGGGTCGAGACCCTTCCGGGTGAGGGAGCGTCTATGAAGCGAAGGAATAGGTGACGTTTCGGGTCGAGACCCATCTTCTCGAAGGAATAGGCGACGTTTCGGGTCGAGACCCTTCCGGGTCTCGACCCGAAACGTCGCCTATTCCTTCGCTCCATAGATGCTGCCTCACCCGCTGAGTTTCTCCAGCATTTCTGTCCACCTTCTGAATCTGGAGGTGTGAGTTTTCACACTTCTGTGCCTCTTGCCTCTAGCTCTATAGTTGGAGAATGGGATGTAAATGTTAGAATGTAAAGCAAGCTGAAGGTGGAATGTAACAATGTCGGTACGCTTGAGTGCGTCTGGCTGTATAACATATTAATTATGCCAGGAAGATATGAAAGATTATTTCGTTTTAGCTTTATAGATACAAGGCGGAAACAGGCCATTCGGCCCGCTTAATTATGCTCCTATCACTTCGGAACATGGGATAGGAGAGGTAACCGTGTGAGAGGAAGTGGAGTGTGGGGAGTGGATGGGTAAAAGCCTTGTCCCACGGTGCGAGTTCATTCCTAGAGCTCTCCTGAGTTTAAAAAAAAAATCAAACTCGTGGTAAGCACGGAGAATGAACGTAGCGTGTACGTCGGAGCTCGGGGACGTCTCTTAGCGGCTCGTAACGCTAACGGCAGGTGCTCGGGAAGACTCGCTAACGGCAGGTAAGCACGGGAAGACTCGTGAAGATTTTTCAACATGTCGAAAAATGTCCACGAGAGCCCCGAGTACCGACGAGTGGCCATTACCATAAATCTCCGAGTTCGAATCAGGGCAAACTTGTGAGAGCGCTTGGAATGAACTCGTACCGTGGGACAGGGCCATAAATTTGGACTCGTGTGAACGGGTCGGCGTGGTCTCAGTGGGCCGAAGGGCCCGTTTCCATGCTGTATCTCTAAACTTTAAAAAAAGAACTTTGGAATGCTGAGGTCCATCAGTCACCAAGCAGAAATCCTCTAATTCTTCACCAATCAATCTTGAACTCTGCAACCTCAGTTCCACAATGAACAATATTTGTTGAACCCTGTAATTAAGTTCCTGGCACTTCCATCTGTGTTTAAAACACCATAGATTTAATCTTATTTAAAAGACAAAACAATTCTCCTTCTTGATGAGGAACCCTAATTTATTCATTACAAGTAGTGTTAGTCTTGCGGTAAATTTAGACAATACATCCACATTAAACGGCCTTAATTTTAGGCTCCGTAATCAGATCAAGTCTGCACCTCTCATTTACAGTCAAAATCAAATCTAATAACTTTGTGCTGTGTGGAAGATTAAATTATATTGGAATCCCAACTCGGGGATGTCCCAGAGGGCAATGGGGCAAGGTTAGGGAGTTTAGTCTTAGTATTTTTGTTAGTTTTAAAGATACGGCGTGGAAACAGGCCCTACGGCCCACCGAGTCCGCGCAGGCCAGCGATCCCCGCACACTAAAGGGGCTGTCTCACTGTACGAGTTCATTCAAGAGCTCTCCCGAGTTTAAAAAAAAATCAAACTTGTGGTAAGCACGTAGAATGAACATAGCGGGTACGTCGGAGCTCGGGGACGTCTCTTAGCGGCTCGTAACGCTAACGGCAGGTACTCGGGAAACGCGGTAAGCTCGTGAAGACTGGTGAAGATTTTTCAACATGTTGAAAAATGTCCACGAGAGCCCCGAGTACCTACGAGCGGCCATTACCGTAAATCTCAGAATTCGAATCAAGGGAAACTCGGGAGAACTCTTGAATTAACTCATACAGTGGGACAGCCCCTTAACACTATCTTATACACACTCGGGACAATTTACACTTATACCAAGCCAATTTACTTATATACCTGGAGGTCTTTGGAGTGAGGGAGGAAACCGAAGATCTCGGAGAAAACCCACGAGGGTCACGGGGAGAACGTACAAACTCTGTAAAGACAGCACCCGTAGTCGGGATCGAACCCAGGTCTTTGGTGCTGCAAGTGCTGTAAGGCAGCAACTCTACCGCTGCGCCACCCGTTTACATGATTACAATCGAGCCATTCACAGTGCACAGATACATGATAAAGGGAATAGCGTGATGAATATTTAGTGCAAAATAAAGTCCAAGGGTCACCAAAGAGGTAGATAGTAGTTCAGCACTGCTCCCTGTGGTAGGATGGTTCAGGTGCCTGATAACAGCTGGGAAGAAACTGTCCCTGAATCTGGAGGTGTGCGTTTTCACACTTCTGTACCTTGTGCCCGATGGGAGAGGGGAGAAGAGGGAGTGGCCGGGGTGAGACTGGTCCTTGTTCAATTCCACAAAGTATTTTGCAGATGCAGGTTTAAACCGAAGATAGACACAAAATGCTGGAGTAACTCAGCGGGGCAGGCAGCATCTCTGGAGAGAAGGAATGGGTGACGTTTCGGGTCAAGACCCTTCTTCAGACTGGTTAGGGAACATCTATTTTAATTCTTCGCACAGAGGTACATTGCGGAAACAGGCCCTTCGGCCCACCGATCACTAGTTCTATCCTACACATAGGGGCGATTTACAGAAGCCAATTTGCCTACAAACATGTACGTCCTTGGAGTGTGGGAGGAAACCGGAGCACCCGGAGAAAACCCAGAACGTACCTGCCTCAGTAGTTTCACACTGAAGGGTGCATGTTACATCAATAAAGACTCTGGATATAACGAACGGCAGGTGTTGGTTCACCAAAAGAGACACAGAGTGCTGGAGTAACTCAGCGGGACAGGCAGCATCTCAGGAGAACATGGATAGGTGACGTTTCGGGTCGGGGCCCCTTCGTCAGACTGATTGCGGGGGTGGGAGGGAGAAAGCTGGAAGAGAGGAGGGGCTGGACAGCACCTGGCAGGTGAGAGGTGGATACAGGTGTGGGGGGTTTTGATAGGTAGATGGTTGGACAAAGGCCAGTGATGAAAAGACAGAAGATGTGTGACAAAAGGATTGGAGAGTTGCGAATAGTGAAGTTAGAGGAAGGAATGTAGGTGGGCGGGGGGGGGGGGGGGGGGGGGGGGATAGGTACGAGTCCATGTGGGGCACAGGGGAGGGGAGGGGGGAGAGAAAAAGCCGGTGGGAGTAGAAGGGGGAGCGGGGGTTTAAAATATCTAAAATTGGAAGCATGTTAAAAAATATCTAACAGAGGCGCAGCAGTAGAGTTGCTGCCTCATAGCGCCAGAGACCCCGGGTTCCATCCTGACTACGGGCACTGTCTGTGCGGAGTTTGCATGCTCTCCCCGTGTCCTACGTGGGCTTTCTCCGGGTGCTCCGGTTTCCTCCCACATTCCAAAGACGTGCGAGTTTGCAGGTTAATTGGCTCCGATAAAAAAATTGTAAATTGTCGTGTGTGTGTGTGTGTGTGTGTGTGTGTGTGTGTGTGTGTGTGCGCGCTACCGTACAGGGTGATCGCTGGTCGGCGCGGACTCGATGGGCCGAAGGGCCTGTTGCCACGCTGTAAACTAAACTATATACACCAAGGGAGGGTGAGAGATAGAGAAACATAAAACGTTATAACATTATTCAATGTTTGTGAAACTCACAGTTCTTTCCGAAATATGTACGAAATGTTCAAGGTTTTCAGTTAGTAGCCAAATAAACCTAAATGCCCAATATCCTCTCCACACTCATGATTTGTCAGCAACATGTACAGAGGATGTTTTTCCAAAGACATCCGTTACATCAACGACAGTGAATGGTCTGGCCCTGGGGAGTGGTGTAGAGCAGAGGGGAGAGCGAGGAGTACAAGTACATTGTGTTGTCAAAGCGGCTCTGCAAGTAGATAGGGTGATGAAGAAGGCTTTGGGGAGGAATACGTCAGGGACACTATGCCGCAGTCGCACAAGACGCTGGTTAGACGGCGCTTGGGGCATCGTGTACAATTGTGGTCGTAGGAAAGATGCCATTAACCTGGAAAGCGCGCAGAGAAGTCTTGAAGAGTCGAGAGAGTTTTAGACAATAGACAATAGACAATAGGTGCAGGAGTAGGCCATTCGGCCCATCGAGCCAGCACCGCCATTCAATGTGATCATGGCTGATCATCCCCAATCTGTACCCCATTCCTGCCTTCTCCCCATATCCCCTGACTCTGCTATTTTTAAGAGCCCTTTTTTTAAAAGCTAGTGGACTCGGGGGATAAGGGGAGAAGGCAGGAACGGGGTACTGATTGGGGATGATCAGCCGTGATTACATTGAATGGCGGTGCTGGCTCGAAGGGCCAATTGGCCTACTCCTGCACCTATTGTCTATTTAGAGGCATATGAACCAAATGGAACTAGTCTAGATGGGGGCATCTTGATCAACATGGATGAGTTGGGCCAAAGGGTCTGATTCTGTGCTGAAAGACTCTATGATCACTAAGACTGCAAAATTAAAGAGCTGCAAACTTCAATTAAAGAGCTTAAAAGTAAAATATTTTGATTTAAATACCGTGTTTAAATTTAGAACAAGACAAATACTACTTGTCACAAATAAATTAAAGTTCTTCATTGGAGATGGGAGTTGTTCCAGATATTAATATTCTGTGTGTAGCAATTTCACACTGGGAGCACTTGTGGAGTCTTCTCATCAATATAATGCAGGAAATGCTTATGTATTCGGTGTTTGCAAACTAGTGTGCAATATTGGCCAAATTATCAGTGTTGGTTGAAAGATAAATAAGGTGAGGTCGGGATTGAAGTCCTCTGTTTAAGAAAGAACTGCAGATGCTGGAAAAATCGAAGGTAGTATGCTGGAGAAACTCAGCGGGTGCGGCAGCATCTATGGAGGGAAGGAATGGGCGATGTTAAGGGTCTCAGCGGATAATGTGTAGGGTGTAGATGGAGCTGAATGCATATAATGCAGCGTGAAACATATAAGATTGTTAAGGGCTTGGACACGCTGGAGGCAGGAAACATGTTCCCGATGTTGGGGGAGCCCAGAACCAGGGGCCGCACAGTTTAAGAATAAGGAGTAAGCCATTTAGAACGGAGACGAGGAAACACTTTTTCTCACAGAGAGTGGTGAGTCTGTGGAATTCTCTGCCTCAGAGGGCGGTGGAGGCAGGTTCTCTGGATGCTTTCAAGAGAGAGCTAGATAGGGCTCTTAAAGATGGTGGAGTCAGGGGATATGGGGAGAAGGCAGGAACGGGGTACTGATTGGGGATGATCAGCCATGATCACATTGAATGGCGGTGCTGGCTCGAGGGGCCGAATGGCCTACTCCTGCACCTATTGTCTATTGAAAGCACCAGGGGACTGTATCCTTATTCCATCTGGGAGGACGGACAGTTGGAGAGAAACCACAAAACACAGAGGAGACACAGGTGAGAGAAGGCGAGGAACCATGTTCACTAAGCAATGAGGACATTTCAGATGTTCTGGGATGGAAAGCCTCATGCTGGGAGCAGTTGCAGTGGTAACTGGGAAATTGAGAGCAGGGGATAATGTCATTGCAAGAGGCAAGGTGGGAGAAAGTGTAAACCAGAGGTACATGTGTTTTCTTACATATATATGTACCGAGTTCCTCTTTTATGACAATAGACAATAGACAATAGGTGCAGGAGTAGGCCATTCGGCCCCTCGAGCCAGCACCGCCATTCAATGTGATCATAGCTGATCATCCCCAATCAGTACCCCGTTCCTGCCTTCTCCCCTTATCCCCTGACTCCGCGATCTTTAAGAGCCCTATCTAGCTCTCTCTTGAAAATATCCAGAGACCCGGCCATCCTGAGGCAGAGAATTCCACAGACTCACAACTCTCTGTGTGAAAAAGTCTCAGTTCCAAATGGCTTACCCCTTATTCTTAAACTGTGGCCCCTGGTTCTGGACTCCCCCAACTTCGGGAACATGTTTCCTGCCTCTAGCGTGTCCAAATCCTTCACAATCTTATATGTTTCGATAAGATACCCTCTCATCCTTCTAAACTCCAGAGTGTACAAGCCCAGCTGCTCCATTCTCTCAGCATATGACAGTCCCGCCATCCCGGGAATTAACCTTGTAAACCTACGCTGCACTCCCTCAATAGCAAGAATGTCCTTCCTCAAATTAGGGGACCAAAACTGCACACAATACTCCAGGTGTAGTCTCACTAGGGCTCCGTACAACTGCAGAAGGACCTCTCGCTCCTATGACAAAGAAATTGCAAATATTTCCCCTCCCCCGCACCATGCTCGTGTGTGTGTGTGTGCACACACACACACACACACACACACACACACACACACACACACACACACACACACACACACACACACACACACACACACACACACACACACACACAATTATCTTTGACAGCTGTCATTTTAAAATGCAAAACTACATATGAAGAGTAGCATTGAACATATTTGCTTTCTACAAACAAGCGTTTGTGTGGAATGTATGACATGCAAATATGTTCAGAAGATCAAATTCCGGATGATAGATGGACTTACATGGAATTATGTTTGCTGAGCATGTGCAGGCAGCAGACAACATCTCCAAGGCACTAAATGATCTATATATATATTACTGTAAATAATGTAAAGATATTAGTGGAAGACAATACCCATTAACAAAGAAAATAAGTGGTTTTCGGAGAAAAAACGGGCACCAAGCAGTGAGAAGGTGTTGTATAGACAATAGGTGCAGGAGTAGGCCATTCAGCCCTTCGAGCCAGCACCGCCATTCAATGTGATCATGGCTGATCATCCACAATCAGTACCCCTTCACACTAAAATAAGCAAGTGCCCTCTTTCAAAAGCCAGCGTCATCGATCACAATAATTCATGTAGAACATAATAACATTCTATGATCCAGCCACCAGACATCCCAATAGGACGTATCGTTTTGAGTTTAACCGCAAAGTACTCGAGTTGTCAAATTATAATTGTGAGTACTGCACAAAATCATGCCAGTTACTCCACGCAGCCCCCTCATGAAGAGTATCAAAGGAAATTCTTCCAACTAGGGAACATCGTGTGGCTTGAGTACATTTACGGGGCCTGTCCCACTGTGCGAGTTCATTCAAGAGTTTTCCCGAGTTTCCCCTGATTCGAACTCGGAGATTTACGGTAATGGCCGCTCGCAGGTACTCGGGGCTCTCGTGGACATTTTCCAACATGTTGAAAAATCTTCTCGAGCTTACCCCGTTTCCCGAGTACCTGCAGTTAGCGTTACGAGCCGCTAAGAGACGTCCCGAGCTCCGACGTACCCGCTACGTACATTCTACGTGCTTACCACGAGTTTGATTTTTCTTTTAAACTCGGGAGAGCTCTAGGAATGAACTCGTACAGTGGGACAGGCCCTTTAGAGTACTTTAAAATTTCTTACAATAGGCCCCTACTTCCTTCCCTGTACATTTCTATGAGTGCAGGAAATGTCGTAACGCCTATTAATCTAATCTATTGATCAGTCTGAAGAAGGGTCTCGACCCGAAACGTCACCTATTCCTTCGCTCCATAGATGCTGCCTCACCCGCTGAGTTTCTCCAGCATTTTTGTCTACCTTCAGCTATTAATTGAACTTCATTTTAATGCTTATTTTATCTGTTTTCAATCAATTGGAACAAGCAAATATTCTTGGCACGCTGCATAAAATGAATGTCTGCATGCAATAAAATTAGACTTTTGCAGTGATGCAGCAGAAAATAAAAATTCAGAATAACAGAAATCAACAGGAGAGTTCTAATAACTAAATCTGTATGAATGGACTATGGTAGCTGGGACATTATTGGCTGGTGTGGACGAGTTGGGCCGAAGGGCCTGTTTCCACACTATCACTCTGACTCAGATAAATCTTACAAGCCCTATCTAGCTCTCTCTTGAAAGTATCCAGAGAACCTGCCTCCACCGCCCTCTGAGGCAGAGAATTCCACAGACTCACCACTCTCAGCTACCCAGCCTCTGACTTGCCTCTGCAACCTTTAGACAACAGACAATAGACAATAGGTGCAGGAGTAGGCCATTTGGCCCTTCGAGCCAGCACCGCCATTCAATGTGATCATGGCTGATCATCCCCAATCAGTACCCCGTTCCTGCCTTCTCCCCATATACCCTGACTCCGCTATTTTTAAGAGCCCTACCTAGCTCTCTCTTGAAAGCATCCAGAGAACCTGCCTCCGCCGCCCTCTGAGGCAGAGAATTCCACAGACTCACCACTCTCTGTGAGAAAAAGTGTTTCCTCGTCTCCGTTCTAAATGGCTTACTCCTTATTCTTAAACTGTGTGGCCCCTGGTTCTGGACTCCCCCAACATCGGGAACTTGTTTGCTGCCTCTAGCGTGTCCAAACCCTTATAGGTTTCAATAAGATCCCCTCTCAGCGTTTTCTTTATATCACGTAAAATGAATCAAACTGGCTGGGGTCCAGTTTCTCTGATAATGGGGATCGCCGGGAATGCCGAGATGGACCATCTGTTTGCACATTTGCCCGAACATAGTTGAACTACTTCAGGATGTAGAGTCCATTCTGACTTACAGTTGTCTCAGTGTGAAATGTTCATGTTTTTCCCGCGACTGTGTGCGTGTTTTCTCCAAGTGATCAAGTTTCTTCCCATCTACCAACATTGTGCCTAGTGATGTGAAGTCAAGTCAAGTCAACTTTGCAACAACCGTCGCAACAACCTAGAGCTCAATGCTCTTAAGACAATGGAATTGATTGTAGACTTTAGGAGAGCTCCTTCTCCCCTCACCCCACTCGCCATCAACAACACCACTTTTAAGTTCCTGGGAACCATCATCTCCATGGACCTTAAGTGGGGGGCTACCATAGACTCCACAGTCAAAAAGGCACAACAGAGGATGTACTTCCTGTGGCAGCTGAGGAAACACAATCTGCCAAAGGCAATGATGGTCCAATTCTACACGGCCATCGTAGAGTCTGTTCTCACCTTCTCCATCATGGTCTGGTTTGGCTCAGCCACCAAGCACGACACCTGGAGGCTGCAGCGAATCGTCCGATCAGCAGAGAAGGTTATTGGCTGCAACCTTCCCTCCAATGACGAACTGTACACTGCAAGGGCCAGGAAGTGAGCGGGCAAGATCATCTCTGACCCCTCTCACCCTGGCCACAAACTCTTTGAATCACTTCCCTCTGGAAGGCGACTCCGGATTGTCAAAGCTGCCACAGCCAGACATAAAAACAGCTTTTATCCACGAGTAGTAGCTCTACTCAACAGCCAAAAATCTGTAGCCTCCCTTTGATCTGGTATTTTGTTGGTTCACATGCTTGATCAATGGTGTTTTATCATTAATGTTTTATTATTATTAATGTTTAGTGTTTTCTGAGTCATTCGTAACTGTCACTGTATGTCATGTTGTTACTTGTGGGCGGAGCACCAAGGCAAATTCCTTGTATGTGAATACTTGGCCAATAAACTTACTTACTTTATTTTACTTACGTACTTATAAGATGTGCAGTGAAGTGAAAGTGGCAATGCCTGCGGGATTGTGCAAAACAGACAGAACAGAACAGAACCAGTATTTACATTTTTTTAAAAGGCGCAACAGTGTTTACCCCCTGGTGAGACTGGAGTTTACAGTCCTGAAGAGGTAGATAGTGAGAAATAACAGCCAACATACGTGTGAGAATAGGTTGCAAGGAAATGTGGGGGAAAGGGAATTATCTTAGAGCTGGCAGACTTAATGGGACCAATGTTCAAGAAGGAACTGCAAATGCTGGAAAAATCGAAGGCGGACAAAAATGCTGGAGAAACTCAGCGGGTGAGTCAGCATCTATGGAGCGAAGGAATTGGTAACGTTTCAGGTCGAGACCCTTCTTCAAAACATATAAGATTGTTAAGGGCTTGGACACATTAGAGGCAGGAAACATGTTCCCGATGTTGGGGGAGTCCAGAACCAGGGGTCACAGTTCGGCCCACCGGGTCCGCGCCGACCAGCGATCCCTGCACATTAAGCCACAGTTTAAGAATATGGAGTAAGCCATTTAGAACGGAGACAAGGAAACACTTCTTCACACAATGCGTTGTGAGTCTGTGGAATTCTCTGTCTCAGAGGGCGGTGGAGGCAGGTTCTCTGGATGCTTTCAAGAGAGAACTAGATAGGGCTCTTAAAGATAGCGGAGTCAGGGGATATGGGGAGAAGGCAGGAACGGGGTACTGATTGGGGATGATCGGCCATGATCACATTGAATGGCGATGCTGGTTCGAAGGGCCGAATGGCCTACTCCTGCACCTATTGTCTATTGTCTAACATATACGCCTGGATCCAGGAGGACTGCAAAGCTTCAGTATGATCTCTTGGATGGAAGATCATTTAACCTGTTCACTGCCAAGTTTTTTTTCCCCCCACTATTGGCCATGACCAGAGAATACTCGGGGTTGGCACTGAACAGGTTAACCTTGTTTGTGGCGTGTGGCGTAGTTTGCATGGTCTGGCATTTTGATCTATGCCTGGTGCTGCTGCTGCCAGCGTGGCCCCTCTGTATTTTTTTCATTGAACCCAGATTGGTCACCTGGTTCAATAGTCGTGAGTTAAAAATTGTTGAATTGTCATGTGTGTTGGCCGCAGAACATTCCAACGTTGCAGCAGCAACTTGGTTGTTTTGTGACTGTGCCAAGTGCCGTCCTCTCCCACCTGTATCACCGTGCTGCCACACTGGTGGATCTATCGTGTCAGTGGACGCGGCATAACCAGCCCAGGGACAATGATGGATTACTCTACTCATAAGCTGTGTATCTGTGAGACAAGATCAACCTGTTTGTGAGACAACTCTCTCCCAACTTGGACACCGGCTCTCACATATTCCTGAAGAGGTCTTTTCACGGATGAATGGGCTGGAAGTTGCTTTTCCCCATCTATACTGGGCATCCAGGTAATCTATCTACTTTCTTTTACTTATCAGTTTGAAAGCACAGATGTCGGTCTGTACAACTGAGTGGTTTGCTCCGTCACAGCCAACGGCGTTTTTTGTCAACCAGCATCTGCAGTTCCTTTGTGGCACAGTGGCTGCCAGGAACCCGGGTTCGATCCCGACTACGGGCGCTGTCTGTATGTTCTCCCCGTGACCTGCGTGGGTTTTCTCCAGAATCTCCAGTTTCCTCCCACGCTCCAAAGACAATAGACAATAGACAACAGGTGCAGGAGTAGGCCATTCGGCCCTTCGAGCCAGCACCGCCATTCAATGTGATCATGACTGATCATCCCCAATCAGTACCCCGTTCCTGCCTTCTCCCCATATCCCCTGACTCCGCTATTTTTAAGAGCCCTATCTAGCTCTCTCTTGAAAGTGCAGGTTTGTAGGTTAATTGGCTTGGCATAATTGTAAATTGTCCCTGATGTGTGTGGGATAGTCTATGCGGGGGTCGCTGTTCGGCGAGGACTCGGTGGGCCGATGGGCCTGTTTCCGCAATGTATTTCAAAACTAGACTGTATCTTTTTTTAATACAAGTTCCTCCAGTTATACAAAGTATTGCTGGGCTCACCTGGAACAAGATAAACCACTCTGGATACTCCAATTTAGATAAGGTCGACACAAAATGCTGGAGTAACTCAGCGGGTGAGGCAGCATCTCTGGAGAGAAGGAATGGGCGACGTTTCCGGTCGAGACCCTTCTTTAGACAATTTAGGTAAATATATATATTCAACAAAGATCCAGCATCACAACAAGCATGCGAATTGCAAAGTGATTTAAACTTTGAAAGCACGAGTTATATTCCCTCAGGATATTTAATAGCTGGAACCCTTTAACATTTGTTTGCATTGAATAATCAACTTAGAACAAGTGTTTGATTTAGAACAGGTTGTACACCTTGCGAATATTGCAGATTCAAAATTCAATTCAAAGTCTCAAAGACGGATGATGCCTGAAAAATTTAAATTGTGATCAGGCATCATTCAAACTCAAGGCCAAATTTGCCAGAATAACAATAAATTATTGTCATTCTGGCCATCGGGAGATCAGGTTGGTTATTGCTAACTTCTCTACATCAGTGAGACCAAGCGCAGGCTTGGCGATCGCTTCGCCCAACACCTCCGCTCAGTTCGCAATAACCAACCTGATCTCCCGGTGGCTCAGCACTTCAACTCCCCCTCCCATTCCCAATCAGACCTTTCTGTCCTGGGCCTCCTCCATTGCCAGAGTGAGGCCCAGCGCAAATTGGAGGAGCAGCACCTCATATTTCGCTTGGGTAGTTTACACCCCAGCGGTATGAACATTGACTTCTCACTAGACAATAGGTGCAGGAGTAGGCCATTCGGCCCTTTAAGCCAGCACCGCCATTCAATGTGATCATGGCTGATCATCCACAATCAGTACCCCGTTCCTGCCTTCTCCCCATATCTCCTGACTCCGCTATCTTCAAGACCCCTTGTCTTGCTCTCTCTTGAAAGCATCCAGAGAACCACAGAATTCTCCAATTTCAGGTAGTCCTTGCTTTCTCCCTCCTTCCCCTCTCCTTCCCAACTCTCCCCCAAGCCTACTGTCTCCGCCTCTTCCTTTCCTTATCCCCCATCATCAGTCTGAAGAAGGGTCTCGACCCAGACGCACTCAAGTGTACCGACATCGTTACATTCTACCTTCAGTCTTGCTTTACATTCGAACATTTACATCCCATTCACCAGCTAGAGATCTAGAGGCAAGAGGCACAGAAGTGTGAAAATGCACACCTCCAGATTCAGAGGGTTGACAAAAATGCTGGAGAAACTCAGCGGGTGAGGCAGCATCTAGGGACGACAGATGGCACAATGGGCTAAGTGTTCGGCTGGCAACCTGAAGGTGGCCGGTTCGAATCCTGCTTGGAGTGTGTACTGTCGTTGTGTCCTTGGGCAAGACACTTCACCCACCTTTGCCTGTGTGTGAATGTGTGTGTGTGTGAGTGATTGGTGGTGGTCGGAGGGGCCGTAGGCGCAGAATGGCAGCCACGCTTCCATCAGTCTGCCCCAGGGCAGCTGTGGCTACAGAAGTAGCTTACCACCACCGAGTGTGACTGAGGAGTGAATTAATAATGCAATGTAAAGCGCCTTGAGTATTAGAAAGGCGCTATATAAATCCCATCCATTATTATTATTATTATCTATGGAGTGAAGGAATAGGTGACGTTTCGGGTCGAGACCCATCTTCTTGAAGGAATAGGTGACGTTTCGGGTCGAGACCCGGAAGGGTCTCGACCCGAAACGTCACCTATTCCTTCGCTCCATAGATGCTGCCTCACCCGCAGAGTTTCTCCAGCATTTTTGTCTGCCCTCGATTTTTCCAGAATCTGCAGTTCCTTCTTAAAAGATACCTCCAACATTATAGCTTTTAAGGAACCAGACATCTACAATTTACAGAAGCCAAAGGAACTCAATTTGTGTTCAAAGTATTAACAAAAACAACCAAAATGGAATTGACTGTAACCCAGAATTGAAAATAATCTAGAAAGGACACAGCACAAAACTGAAGACTATTCATTAAAATTCATAGCAATTAAAAAAAAAAAATAGAACCTAGAACTTTAATATTGGGGGCTCTAACATGGCATTTTCAAAGAGAAAAAAAAATCATCCCAGCCAATAATATAATCATTAAAGTGGATGAGTAGATCCTTGGTCAAAATACCAGAAGAGGTGGAAGCCACATGAAAGATTGCGTGGCAAATAGATTTGAAGGTGTAATTAAGCTAGGATGTAAAAATATAGATGTTTTGTGGCTGGGCAGAAAATTACAAAGATAGGGAAAGGCGAGGGTATGGTGGGATTTGTGAACAGGAATGAGCTTCTCATTCTTCTAAACTGGAGTGAAGACAGATCTAACTGACCCAATCTGGGCAGCACAGTGGCACAGCTGCCTTGTCACGGCACCTCAGCTGCCGCAGCACTGCACCAGACGCCCAGGTTCGATCCTGACTCCGGGTGCTGTCTGTATGGAGTTTGCACGCTCTTCCTGTGACCGCATGGGTTTCCGCCGAGTGTTTTGGTTTTCGTCCCACCTTCGAAAGATGCCCGAGGTTAACTGGCCTCTGTAAGTTGCCCCTTGTGTGTACTACACGAAATGAAGCTGGGAGTATCAAATCCTTCACATCCTCTTCAAATTATGGAGAGTCGGATTTTGCAAAATCTATGTACTACTAAAACTCTCATCTTGTTTGTTTGTGAGTCTGCCTGTCGGTAATTCAGGGATGGCCTGAACTATGCCAAAACGGTACATGATAGCACTACAATTTTTGGACCACCTTACTCACAATTGCCCTGTGGTGTGCTTTTATTAAGTTTCGTTTAGACTGATATTATATTTTACAAGTTATTCACATTTAAAACTTTACAAAATCCCACTTTGAGAACATTTTCTTCCATCTGCACTGGCAGTTGCAGCAATGACATCACAATGGGATTGTAGCCCTGCCCGCTACAATGTTGCAATCCCAGGACACTGAGTCCTGGCAGTGCAATCACATTTATTTTTAACGTATAAATTAAGTGAGGGTGAATAAGGGAAATGAGCCGCCCCTGCACAGTTAGGGGCTATGGGTGAGTGGTGGAATATTGCATGGGGGGGGAACGGGTTGCATTGGGGGAACGGGTGAGTGGTAGAATATAGCGTTGGGGAATGGGTTGCGTTGGGGGACCAGGCCTCCCGTGTGACAGGGTCCCACTTCGTCCAGTATTTAGATAAAATTGAACAGTTGAGAGCAAAGCATTCCAGTTTAAACATGCGAAGGCAGCCTTTTGATGTTAAATTAATGGAATTTGTTGGTGGTTTAAAAGAAGTAGAGAAACATGATCGCTCATCTAAACTTACAGTACAAGAAGTCATCCCTGCTTATCCAGAAATAGTAGAATTTGCGGCTATGATAATAACCGCCATACCACCCACTCAGGTCAGCGACGGTTCTCCGCACTGAAAATAATTAAAATCAGATTTAAGGGCTTCAATGAAAGAGGATCTGGCAGAAGCAATTCTGTTCCTAAGGACAAGTTATTAATAACTTTTAGGTATGTACTTTTGTAACAAACTTAACTACCTATGCATTTACCTTTAATTTCTATTGCACTTGGGAATTTTTTTGGGTCATAATTTAGCCATTTAGCTCATACCTGTGGCCTTAGTTTAATACATTTTGGAATAATGCTATTATAATTTTTACTTAATTCAATGGAATTTTAATTTTGTCGTGGTCCTCTGTAATTTTGGTTTCTTTTAGCATAATGAATTATGTTTTTTTTTCCAAAATAAACAATAAAAAAGCCACAATAGCATAGCTACAACCACTAGACTCAAAACTTTAAGGACATGGGTTTAAAAGGTAGCCTGATGATTCATGTGGTTCTTATGAAATGCCATCTTGTGTAATGTCATCATAGCAGATTTAGAATTATTATACCTAGGGGTCGGGGTCGGAGTCAGAGTCCAGGTCGGAGTTTTGGGTATCGACTCCACGGCCCTGCTTTACACAGAGGGTCTTGGAACGAGTCAAGAAGCAAGTGTGTTTTATTGTCAGACTAGACTAAGTGGGACCCGTTGGGTCTCAGTCACATGGGAGGCCTGGTCCCCCAACGCAACCCATTCCCCCAAAGCAATGTTCCACCACTCGGGGGAGGGGGGTGTAGGGGAAGGGAGTGTGGGGGAGGTGGGGTGTGGAGGAGGGGGTCAGGGGGGTGTAGGAGAGGGGGGCTGTGTGGGGGAGGGGGGGTGTGGGCTGTATGGGGGAGGGGGTGTATGGGGGAGGGGGTGAGGTGGAGTGTCTGTGGGGGAGAGGGGGGGCTGTGGAGTAGGGGGGGCTGTTGGGGGGGGGGGGCTGTGGAGGGGGGGGTCAACTTCAAAACATTCATAACTATTGTACTATTTCACCGATCGGAACAAAACTTATTTGACTTGCAGGAGAGGAGAATGGCGAGTAAGGTGGCAAAAAATCGTAGCGCTATGGGGGATCGTTTTTGCGCAAATTTAATTAGAACGCAGACAGAAAGTGGTCAAGATGAGAGTTTTAGTAATACATAGAAGATAAAGATAGATGTCCCGAAATGGAACAATGAAATTCTTACTTGAAGCTGCACAACATAGTAGACATAGTGTGCTGTAAAACCCATAATGAACAAGAAAACGGTTCAGTGTATATAAAAACACAGACACATAAATAGACAATAATAGTACAGAAATAATGTCCACTAAACAATGTCCACAAGTCCATATAGAATGAGAAATGGGCGGGTGATGGGGAACCCTCCTTCAGACTGATTGAAGATTGAAGGATTCCCTCCACAGATGCTGCCTGACCCGCTGGGTTCCTCCAGCACTTTGTGTTTCGTTTGAGATTCCAGCACCTGCAGTTCCTTGTGTCTGCAGTAGTGCCACCCAGGGTGCAGGCTGAGGTACTGCAGCCGCAGGGATCCATGTCCCAACATTACAACCCGAGACACCAGGAACTGCAGGCGTTGGTTTACAACAACAAAAAAAGACACAAAGTGCTGGAGTAATTTAAAAATCAATCCTTAAAAAAAAAAAATTGGGGTCCAACAAAATAAAGATGAATTCAAAATTGGGGGAGGGGACGGGAGAAAAGTGTTTCACTGTGCAATATAATATAATATTGTTCACTTCAATATAAACCTCTATAGCATTGGAGATGTCGACACACAGAATGGAAACAGGCCCTTCAGCCCATACCGGCCAAGATGCCCCATCTACACTCTTCCCACCTGCCCACATCCCTCTAAACCTTTCTCTCCCCTCACTCTCATTCTGAAGAAGGGTCTGGACCCAAAACGTCACCTATCCATTTTCGCCAGAGATGCTGCCTGTCCCGCTGAGTTACTCCAGCATTTTGTGTCTAGCTTCGGTGCAAACCTTCCTTCCCACCAGTCTTTTAAATGTTGCTGGCGTATCTGCCCCAACTACCTCCTCTGGCAGCTCGTTCCATACACCCACCACCCTCTGTTGCCCCTCCCGTATCTATTAAATGTATCCCATCCCACCCCCCACCCCCCACACTCACTGTTGTTGCCCCCTACCCTCGGGGGTAATGAATGGATAAATGAATCAGTTTATTGGCCAAATATTCACATACAAGGAATTTGCCTTGGTGCTCCGCCCGCAAGTGACAACACGACATACAGTGACACAGGAATGACACATAAAACACGAAACATTAAAATACACTGCATTCACCCTGAGGATAGACACACAATGCTGGAGTAACTCAGCGGGACAGGCAGCAGCATCTCTGGAGAGAAGGGATAGGGCGAGACCATTCTTCAGCATTCACCCTGTTCTGGGTCCGCTCCAATCGGTTGCAGTGAT
>NC_045972.1:46227246-46247908 GCF_010909765.2 Amblyraja radiata | reverse complement strand
TCTCCCACTCCAGCAGCAAACAGTACAGGAGTGTCCCTGCACCAACGCACCCACCCCTCCCCATCTTTACTCCCCCCCCCCACAACTGAAACAGACTAACTCCACCCCAGTCCCCACTCTGCACGGGAGGAGTTCCCATTGTGTAATAAAAGCAGAGATGACTGGAATTAAAACTCAGCCGGTCAGACAGCATCTGTGGAGGAAGAGAAACTAACGGTTCTGAACCTTTCCATACCTCTCGTTTCCCTCTCCCCCGACTCTCAGTCTGAGGAAGGGTCTCCACCCGAAACGTCACCCATTCCTTCTCTCCAGAGATGCCGCCTGACCCGCTGAGTTACTCCAGCATCTTGTTGTCTTCGGTAGGATTAAGTTGTGCAGGAAGGAACTGCAGATGCCGGATTACACTGAAGTTAGACACAAAATGCTGGAGTAACTCAGCGGGTCAGGGAGCATCTCTGGAGTGAAACAATAGGTGACGTTTCGTGTCGAGACCCTTCTTCAGATCAATGTATTATTTAATAGCTTTACCTTTATTATTGTTTTACCTGCTCTCCAAATAAATCAGATGCACAAAATACCGCGGTAGAGTTGCTGCCTCACAGCGCCCGGAGACCCGGGTTCCATCCTGTATGTTCTCCCTGTTACTGTGTGGGTTTTCTCCGAGATCTTCGGTTTCTCCGAGATCCACACAGGATATATGGATGGGGGAGGGAGGGAGGGAGGGGGGCAGGAGTTAGGATGGATCAGTTAACCAGAGAGATCCAGGAAAACTTGCTCCAATTAGTTTGTAACTGCGTGGGTTTTCTCCGGGATCTCCGGTTTCCTCCCACACTCCAAAGGCGTACAGGTTTGTAGTTTAATTGGCTTGGTTATAAATGTAAATTGTCCCTAGTGTGTGCAGAATAGTGTTAGTGTGCGGGCATTGCTGGTGGGCGCGGACTCGGTGGGCCGAAGGGCCTGTTTCCGCGCTGTATCTCTAAAACATACAGAGATAGAATCAAGTGGCCGATGGTGGCCGACTAGGAAAAGGGGAGATGCAGCGAGACCTGGGTGTCATGGTACACCAGTCATTGAAAGTGGGCATGCAGGTGCAGCAGGCAGTGAAGAAAGCGAATGGTATGTTAGCTTTCATAGCAAAAGGATTTGAGTATAGGAGCAGGGAGGTTCTACTGCAGTTGTACAGGGTCTTGGTGAGACCACACCTGGAGTATTGCGTACAGTTTTGGTCTCCAAATCTGAGGAAGGACATTATTGCCCTAGAGGGAGTGCAGAGAAGGTTCACCAGACTGATTCCTGGGATGTCAGGACTGTCTTATGAAGAAAGACTGGATAGACTTGGTTTATACTCTCTAGAATTTAGGAGATTGAGAGGGGATCTTATAGAAACTTACAAAATTCTTAAGGGGTTGGACAGGCTAGATGCAGGAAGATTGCTCCCGATGTTGGGGAAGTCCAGGACAAGGGGTCACAGCTTAAGGATAAGGGGGAAATCCTTTAAAACCGAGATGAGAAGAACTTTTTTCACACAGAGAGTGGTGAATCTCTGGAACTCCCTGCCACAGAGGGTAGTCGAGGCCAGTTCATTGGCTATATTTAAGAGGGAGTTAGATGTGGCCCTTATGGCTAAGGGGATCAGAGGGTATGGAGAGAAGGCAGGTACGGGATACTGAGTTGGATGATCAGCCATGATCATATTGAATGGCGGTGCAGGCTCGAAGGGCCGAATGGCCTACTCCTGCACCTAATTTCTATGTTTCTATGTCTATGACTGATTTATCTCTCCCTCCCAACCCAATTCTCCTGCCTTCTCCCCATAACCTCTGACACCTGTACTAATCAAGAATCTATCTATCTCTGCCTTAAAAATATCCACTGACTTGGCCTCCTCTGCCTACTTTTAAATTAGTTTGGTTTAGAGATACAGCGCGGAAACAGGCCCATCGGCCCAGCAGGTCCGCGCCGACCAGCGATCCCCGTACACTAACACCGTCCTACACCCACTGGTGACAATCTTTACATTTCTACCAAGCCAATTAACCTACAACTCCAATCAAGGGGAGATGTAGGTACAATGAACTGCAGATGCTGCTTTAAAAGAAAGGCACAAAGTGCTGGAGTGACTGAGTGGGTCGGGCAGCATCTGTGGAGAACATGAGTAGATGATGTTTGGGTGACCAAATATATTCCATACTCCACTCCCTACACACCAGGGGCAATTGGCAGAGGACTTAGAAACATAGAAAATAGGTGCAGGAGGAGGCCATTCGGTCCTTCGAGCCAGCACCGCCATTCATTGTGATCATGGCTGATCGTCCCCTATCAATAACCCGTGCCTGCCTTCTCCCCATATCCCTTGACTCCACTAGCCCCTAGAGCTCTATCTAACTCTCTCTTAAATTCATCCAGTGACTTGGCCTCCACTGCCCTCTGTGGCAGGGAATTCCATAAATTCACAACTCTGGGTGAAAAAGTTTTTTCTCACCTCAGTCTTAAATGGCTTCTACTTTATTCTAAGACTGTGGCCCCTGGTTCTGGACTCGCCCAACATTGGGAACATTTTTCCTGCATCTAGCTTTTTATAATTTTATATGTTTCTATAAGATATCCCCTCATCCTTCCAAACTCCAGTGAATACAAGCCTAGTCTTTTCAAACTTTCCTCATATGACAGTCCCGCCATCCCAGGGACCAATGAACCTACAAACCCACACGTCTTACGGATGTGGGAGGAAACCCACGCACATGGTCACAGGGAGAACGTGCAAACACCACACACACAGGCGTGGCCAGAATTGAACCGGGGTCTCTGGCGCTGTGAGGCAGCAGCTCGACCAGCTGAAGGCATATGCAGATGAGGGGTAAAACGTGGTTTAAAGAAGAATGGAAAATTGTAGAGCAGACAATATTATGCATGGAGACTGCCATCTGCACCCTGAAATGGCTGCATTAAAATCCCCATGAAGGAAAATGTGCCCAGCCCTGTATTTGGAGCGAAGAATGATTACAGTGTCTCTTTATAGCAGACAACCGCATTTATAGTGAAAATCATTTCATAAAATTACCCATTTGAATGCTAGTCAATTGTTAAAAATTGTAAGTAGGCCAGATAAATATTATTTTCATCTGGTGGCCTGATTCATATCCAAAAGTACATTGCTCCAAGCTGATATTTTTCTCCAATTACAGCCATCAGTGCACTCAGAAAGTATTCAGGACCCCATCACTTTTTCCACATTTTGTTACATTACAGCCTTACTTTAAAATGGATTAAATTCTTTTTTTTTATCATCAATCTACACACATACCCCAGAATGAAGAAGCGAAAACAGGGGTTTAGACATTTTTTAGACAAGTAATTACAGAGAAATAACATAAATATCACATTTACATAAGTATTCAGACCCTTTGCTATGACACTCAAACTTGAGCTTCGGTGCATCCAGTTTCCATTGATTATCCTTGAGATGTTTCTACAACTTGATTGGGGTCCACGAGTGGTAAATAAAATTCATTGTACATGATTTGGAAAGGGACCATGTCTATATAAGGCCCAGCAGTTGACAGTGCATCTCAGAGCAAAAACCAAGCCATGAAGACGAAGGAATTGTCCGTAGACCTCCGAGACAAGATTGTGTCGAGACACAGATCTGGGGCAGGGTATAAAACAATTTCTGCAGCATGGCAGGTTCCGAAGAGCACAGTGGCCTCCGTCATTCTTAAATGGAAGAACTTTGGAACCACCAGGACTCTTCATAGAGCTGGCCGCCCGGCCAAACTGAGCAATCGTGGGAGAAGGGCCTTGGTCAGGGAGGTGACCAAGAACCCGATGGTCACTCTGACAGAGCTCCAGAGTTGCTCTGTGGAGATGGGAGAACCTTCTAGAAGGACAACTATATCTGCAGCTCTCCACTAATCAGGCCTTTATGGTAGAGTGGCCAGACGGAAGCCACTCCTCAGTAAAAGGCACATGACAACCCGCTTGGAGTTTGCCAAAAGGCACCTAAAGGACTCTCAGACCATGAGAAACAAGATTTTGTGGTCTGATGAAACCAAGATTGAACTCTTTGGCCTGAATGCCAAGCGTCACTTCTGGAGGAAACCAGGCACCGCTCATCACCTGGCCAATACCATACCTACAGTAAAGCATGGTGGTGGCAGCATCATGTTGTGGGGATGTTTTTCATTGGCAGGAACTGGGAGACTAGTCAGGATTGAGGGAAAGATGAACGGAGCAAAGTACAGAGAGATCCTTGATAAAAACCTGCTCCAGAGTGTTCAGGATCTCAGATTGGGGCAGATGTTCACCTTCCAACAGGACAACGACCCTAAGCACACAGCCAAGACAAGGCAGGAGTGGCTTTGTGACAAGTCTGTGAATGTCCTTCAATGGCCTAGCCAGCCTGGACTTGAAACCGATCGAATATCTCTGAAGGGACTTGAAAATAGCTGCGCATCGATGCTCCCCATCCAACCTGACAGAGCTTGAGAGGATCTTCAGAGAAGATTGGGAGAAATTACCCAAATACAGGTGTGCCAAACTTGTAGCGTCATATCCAAGGTGCCTCAACAAAGTACTGAGTAAAGGGTCTGAATACTTATGTAAGTATGATATTTCAGTTATTTATTTTTAATAACTTTGCAAAAAACACCTGTTTAAGCTTTTGTATTATGGGGTATTGTGTGTAGATTGATGATTTAAAAAAAATAATTTATACCATTTTAGAATAAGGCTGTAACATAACAAAAAGTGGAAAAAGTGAAGGGGTCTGAATACTTTCTGAATGCACTGTAGTTTAGATGAGGGATGCAGCGTGGAAACAGGCCCTTCAGCCCACCTAGCCTGCGCTGACCAGCGATCCCCGCACACTAACACTATCCTATACACACTTTTATAATTATACCGTCAATCAACCTACAAACCCGCATGTCAGACAGATTGGACAGATATATGGATAGGAAGGGTTTAGAGGCCAATGGGCCAAACACAGGCAAGTGGAACTAGCCCAATGTGCCAATTGGTGGGCAGGGACAAGGTGGGCCGAAGGGCCTGTTTCCCTGCTGTACAGGTCTATGACTCTACGACAGGTGCTAAGAGGGCATCATTCCAAGATGGCGCCCAACTCAGGCCACTATTCGCGTGCTCGCCACAGATCTACGTAAACGTCACAGAGATGAGGAAAACCTTTTCACCCAGAATCTGTGGAATTCTCTGCCACAGAAGGCAGTGGAGGCCAATTATCTGAATGTATTCAAGAGAGAGTTAGATTTAGCTCTTGGGGCTAATGGAATCACGGGATATGGGGAGAAAGCAGGAACGGGGTACTGAGTTTGGATGATCAGCCGTGATCATATTGAATGGCGGACGGTGCTGGCTCGAAGGGCCGAATGGCCTACTCCTGCACCTATGGGTGGGTTTCTTGATTAGTACGGGTGCCAGGGGTTATGGGGAGAAGGCAGGAGAATGGGGTTAGGAGGGAGAGATAGATCAGCCATGATTGAATGGCAGAGTAGAGTTGATGGGCCGAATGGCCTAATTCTACTCCTGGTCCTCATGATTTATGACCTATTTTCTATATTTTAAGATTACACTCACTCCACACTCTTAAATCTTTACTCCTATAGCAACAATTCCTTCTTGAACTATGACCTTCCTAAACTCCTCCTGATCCACATACTTGATCGGACTCTGCGAGTTTTACCTTGCACTAAACGTTATTCCCTTTATCATGTATCTGTACACTGTGAGTGGCTCGATTGTGATCATGTATTGTCTTTCTGCTGACTGGTTGGCGCGCAACACAAAAGCTTTTCACTGTACCTCGGTACACGTGACAATAAACTAGACTGAAACTGAGCAAGAGGCAGCCCTTCACCATCATCCATGTTCAATCTCAGAAATCCCAACACGATTCACATTATCATATTTTAGACATCAGGACACAATCCAACCAACTTTTCCGCATGCTATAACAAATAGTTGGAAAGTACAGTTAGTTCTTTAGAGAGTTGGCTGTGTCTGGAGATTGGAAGATTTTAGTTTTAGTATGGTTTAGTTTAGAGATATAGAGCGGAAACAAGCCCTTCGGCCCACCGAGTCGGCACCGAGCAGCTATCCCCGCACATTAACACTATCCTACACACACACACCAGGGACAATTTTACCTGTAGATCAAGTCAATTTACCTTCAAACCTGAGGTAGATGTTGGCGTAACTGAACGGGACAGGAAGCATCTCCGGAGAGAAGGAATGGTTGACGTTTCGGGTCAAGATCCTTCTTCAGAATGGAAAGTCTGAAGAAGGGTCTCGACCCGAAACATCACCCATTCCTTCTCTCCGGAGATGCTTCCTGTCCCGCTGAGCTACTCTGGCATTTTGTGTCTACCTTCGATTTAAACCGACATCTGCAGTTCCTTCCTATCTACAAACCTGTACGTCTTTGGAGTGCGGGGGGAAAACCGGAGATCTCTGAGGGAGAACCCACGCAGGTCACGGGGGGAACGTACAAACTCCGTACCGACAGCACCCGTGGGCGGGATCGATCCAGGGTCTTTGGCGCTGTAAGGCAGCAACTCTAACGCTGCGCCACCTTGCTACACTGAGATATCATAGATATCACAAACAATAGAAAATTCATACTGGCAGAAATCAAACCAAGATTCAAGAGAGTTTATTGTCATGTGTCCCAGATAGGACAATGAAATTCTTGCTTTGCTTCAGCACAACGGAATATAGTAGGCATGACTACAGAACAGATCAGTGTGGCCATATACCATTGAATATATATATATACACACACAAAAACAAGCAGATAAAGTGCAATAGGCTTTTAAAGTTCAGATTTTTATTTGAGTTGAGTTTAATAGCCTGATGGCTGTGGGGAAGTAGCTATTCCTGAACCTGGACGTTGCAGTCTTCAGGCTCCTGGACCTTCTACCTGAAGGTAGCGGGGAGATGAGTGTGTGGCCAGGATGGGTGGGTCCTTGATGATACTGCCAGCCTTTTTGAGGCAGCGACTGCGATAGATCCCCTCGACGGTGGGGAGGTCAGAGCCGATGATGGACTGGGCAGTGTTTACTACTTTTTGTAGTCTTTTTCGCTCCAGGGCGCTCAAGTTGCCGAACCAAGCCACGATGCAACCGGTCAGCATGCTCTCTACTGTGAAATCTGAACATGTACCTTCACTATATTAACAAACTATATCCCAAGGCATTTCACAAAACCAAAATGAATGCTAGCAAAATGAAAGAGTGTAATCTTGAACGTGAAGTAGAGATTTTAAACTTGGAGCTTGGAACAATAACATTTAAAATAATGCACTAACACATTACACAACACAGTGGTGCAGCGGTAGAGTTGCTGCCATACAGCGCCAGAGACTCGGGTTCCATCCTGACCACGGGTGCTGTCTGTACGGAGTTTGCACGATATCACTGTGATATCGTTTTCTCCAGGTGCTCCAGTTTCCTCCCACACTCCAAGGATGTACAGGTTTGTAGGTCAATTGGCTTCGGTAAAATTATATTGGACAAAGTCAGCATGGATTTACGAAAGGTAAATCATGTCTGACGAATCTTATAGAATTTTTCGAGGATGTAACTAGTAGCGTGGATAAGGGAGAACCAGTGGATGTGTTGTATCTGGACTTTCAGAAGGCTTTCGACAAGGTCCCACATAAGAGATTAGTATACAAACTTAAAGCACACGGCATTGGGGGTTCAGTATTGATGTGGATAGAGAACTGGCTGGCAAACAGGAAGCAAAGAGTAGGAGCAAACGGGTCCTTTTCACAATGGCAGGCAGTGACTAGTGGGGTACCGCAAGGCTCAGTGCTGGGACCCCAGCTATTTACAATATATATTAATGATTTGGACGAGGGAATTGAATGCAACATCTCCAAGTTTGCGGATGACACGAAGCTGGGGGGCAGTGTTAGCTGTGAGGAGGATGCTAGGAGGCTGCAAGGTGACTTGGATAGGCTGGGCTAGTGGGCAAATGCATGGCAGATGCAGTATAATATGGATAAATGTGAGGTTATCCACTTTGGTGGCAAAAACAGGAAAGTAGACTATTATCTAAATGGTGGCCGATTAGGAAAAGGGGAGATGCAACGAGACCTGGGTGTCATGGTACACCAGTCATTGAAAGTGGGCATGCAGGTGCAGCAGGCAGTGAAGAAAGGGAATGGTATGTTAGCATTCATAGCAAAAGGATTTGAGTATAAGAGCAGGGAGGTTCTACTGCAGTTGTACAGGGTCTTGGTGAGACCACACCTGGAGTATTGCGTACAGTTTTGGTCTCCAAATCTGAGGAAAGACATTTTTGCCATAAAGGGAGTACAGAGAAGGTTCACCAGACTGATTCCTGGGATGTCAGGACTTTCATATGAAGAAAGATTGGGATAGACTCGGCTTGTACTCGCTAGAATTTAGAAGATTGAGGGAGGATCTTATAGAAACTTGGACAGGCTAGAGCCTGCACCGCCATTCAATATGATCATGGCTGATCATCCAACTCAGTATCCTGTACCTGCCTTCTCTCCATACCCCCTGATCCCTTTAGCCACAAGGGCCACATCTAACTCCCTCTTAAATATAGCCAATGAACTGTGGCCTCAACTACCTTCTGTGGCAGAGAATTCCAGAGATTCACCACTCTCTGTGTGAAAAATGTTTTCCTCATTGAACCTGTGGCCCCCTAAATCCCAAAAAAATTTCTGTGGCTCCCCTGAAATTTGCCGTGATATGGCCCCTTTGGGAATCACTGGCCTAGATGGTTCCGCTGACTTCCACTGGTCTCTCCATCTCGTCTTGACCCAGGCGGCCTTAGAAGCGTCAGCCGGCGTTGCGCAGAGCAGCTCGTGGGCTTGCGTGGCAAAGGGTTGCCGTGACTTGTGGGTTGACTAATGGCCTCCATTGTGTCTCAGTGGCTGGAAGGTTTTCACACACACACGAGGAGGAACTAACACAGAATAGAAGGTAGACAAAAGTGCTGGAGAAACCCATCGGGTGCAGCAGCATCTATGGAGCAAAGGGGATAGGTAACGTTTCGGGCCGAAACCCTTATGGGTTTCGGCCCGAAACGTTGCCTATCCCCTTAAGGGTTTCGGCCCGAAACGTTGCCTATCCCCTTAAGGGTTTCGGCCCGAAACGTTGCCTATTTCCTTAAGGGTTTCGGCCCGAAATGTTGCCTATCCCCTTAAGGGTTTCGGCCCGAAACGTTGCCTATCCCCTTAAGGGTTTCGGCCCGAAACGTTGCCTATTTCCTTCGCTCCATAGATGCTGCTGCACCCGCTGAGTTTCTCCAGCATTTTTGTCTACGGTGAGACGGCTCGGCGCGGGGCTGGAACGGCGTTCCGGAGGCTGAGGCGGCGTTCTGGCGGCGGCGAGCTGAATCCGGGGCTCGGCCGCGGGCCAGTGGACGACATCGTCGGGAGCTCGCGGGTCACGGGCCGGTGACCTGTTTTTCCGGAGCTCCCGCGGCAACAGCTGCGTCCGCTGGACTGGAGGGCGGCGGCTTCGACCACCCCCCGGGCCGCGGAGCTTGAACCGGCCCGTTCGCGGAGCTCGGTTGAGCCGCGGGACTGGCTTACCATCGCCCGGCGGGGTATCGCCTCAGCGCAGAGGGAGAGGAGGAGGGAAGAGACAGCAGCCCTACGATTTCTGCCTCCATCACAGTGAGGAGGTGCCTGGTGGACTCACAGTGGTGGATGTTAATTTGTGTTTATTGTGTGTTTTTGTTGTTTATTATTATATGTACGGCTGCAGGCAACGACATCTCATTGTCCCATACAGGGACACATGACAATAAACTCACTTGAACTTGGGCTTGAACTTAAAACACAATCATCCAGAATAGACCCTACTTGTTGTTCATTGAAATGTCAGAGAATTATAGCGGAAAATAAATTCCAATATACTAATTAACTTATCTTGCAATTAGCGCTCCTGTTGTAATTAAATTACTTCCCACTTACACTGGAAATTAGTGCCCTAATATTCTATTGTTTGGCCCAGAAGAAAGGGAGGAATTTGTGTTCGTAGATCAGTGGCAGCGGTTGCCTCGAGCCATGTCACACCTAATCTCTGCTTTTACATTGACTGATTCTCTTAATTGCACTTTTTTTTTTTTACCAGCTCAGCTACTGGAAACAATCGGTCTCAGACTGTTAAACTTGCAGTGTTGACTCCTCACAGATCGTCTATTCCCTCAGTGTTTTCGTGCAACCCTAGAGCTAAATGATGACCCGCTCGATATTCTCCTGATCCTTGCTTCCCAATGACCTCTGAACCAGTTTTCTCTCCTCCCCCCTCCCCCTCCTCCTCCTCCCCCCCCCCCCCCCCCCCCCCAAGCCTGATTTCACCTCTGTTCCTTTCCGGTTAAGCTCTTGTTGCCAGCCGTTTTCTTCTGCCCTAATTAGCAGACAATGTTAAATATAGCAACAAGGGGTATAGTTTGGAGCCGCCAACACTCTCTGCTCACCCCTGTGGCAGGTTTCTGATGTCTCGCCTTGATCATCAAGGATCTTCGGGTCAATTCTTCAATGTGAGAGGTGGCTTAAAGATAGCGGAGTCGGGGGGGGGGGGATACGGGGAGAAGGCAGGAACGGGGTACTGATTGGGGATGATCAGCCATGATCCACATTGAATGGCGGCGCTGGCTCGAAGGGCCGAATGGCCTACTACCCCTCCTGCACCTATTGTCTACTGTCAATTGTGTGTGTACTGTCGGTAGGTATCAACTGAGAATTGGTCTGAGACCCTTCTTCAGACTGATGTGGGGGGGGGGATAGAGGATTCTTCCCGCCCCCCCCCCCCCCACCCCCACATCAGTCTGAAGAAGGGTCTCGACTTCTTGCCTATTTCCTTCGTTGGAGAAACCCATCGGGTGCAGCAGCATCTATGGAGCAAAGGGGATAGGTAACGTTTCGTTGCCTATCCCCTTAAGGGTTTCGGCCCGAAACGTTGCCTATTTCCTTCGCTCCATAGATGCTGCCTCACCCGCTGAGTTTCTCCAGCATTTTTGTCTACCTGCGATTTTCCAGCATCTGCAGTTCCTTCTTAAACACGAGACAAATGGAGATCGGATGTGACATGAATAGCCATTTTATAGATTCAATCGGAACTAAAAACTGGTCTTGAACTAACGGCACGGAATACAAAGAACTAGATATGCAAACACTTGTGAGCTAAGGGTGAACAAGTTTACCAAATAATGACAATCTTCTATTGGGATCCTGCTTCTGATCTTTCTTCGTGATATGATCGAGATTAAGAATTAGTCTTAACCTCATGGGAAACCAAAGCAAATTTAAAAAAAAAAGATTGTTTTGTGTAAAGATTGCAGCTCTGTGTCTCTTTGAGCTTTCATATTGGCTGAACATCCCGCAGTCTAGGCATAAGCTCAGGGGCGACCGCACCTTTGTGGTTGCAGCTCCTAGACTGTGGAACAACATCCCTCTTCCCATCAGAACTGCCCCCTCCATCGACTCCTTTAAGTCAAGACTTAAAACTCATCTTTACTCTCAAGCCTTTCTTGACGTGAGGACTATATGTGTGTATTTATGTATGTTCTTAATCTATGAACCAATGTTGTATAACGTTAGTATCTCCACCAATGTAAAGCACTTTGGCCAACGAGAGTTGTTTTGTAAATGTGCTATAGAAATAAAAGTGAAAATAGGTGCAGGAGGCGGCCATTCGGCCCTTCGAGCCAGCACCGCCATTCATTGTGATCATGGCTGATCGTCCCCAACCAATAACCCGTGCCTGCCTTCTCCCCATATCCCTTGACTCCACTAGCCCCTAGAGCTCTATCTAACTCTCTCTTAAATCCATCCAGTGACTTGGCCTCCACTGCCCTCTGTGGCAGGGAATTCCACAAATTCACAACTCTCTGGGTGAAAACGTTTTTCCTCACCTCAGTCTTAAACGGCCTCCCCTTTATTCTAAGACTTTGGCCCCTGGTTCTGGACTCGCCCAACATTGGGAACATTTTTCCTGCATCTAGCTTGTCCAGTCCTTTTATAATTTTATATGTTTCTATAAGATATCCCCTCATCCTTCTAAACTCCAGTGAATACAAGCCTAGTCTTTTCAATCTTTCCTCATATGACGGTCCCGCCATCCCAGGGTACAATCCCCTGATTACAATCGAGCCATGTACTGTGTACAGATACATGATAAAGGGAATAACGTGTAGTGCAAGATAAAGTCCAGTAAAGTCCGATTAAAGATAGTCTGAATGTCTCTAATGAGGCAGAAGGAGCTGATCGTGGACTTTAGGAGGGCACATCATCCGAGGACGTACACACCATTGAAGATAAATGGGGATCCTGTGGATAGGGTGAGCTGCTTTAAATACCTGGGAGTCCACATCTCAGAGGATCTGACATGGACATCACACGCTGCAGTACTCGTGAGTAAGGCAAGGCAGCGCCTTTACCACCACAATTGAGGAAATTCAGAGTGTCTCTGAGGATCCTCCAGTGCTTCCACTCAGCAGCTGTGGAAAGCATCTTGTCCGGGAACATCACGATTTGGTTTGGGAACTGCTCTGCCCAGGACAAGAAGGCTCTGCAGACAGTAGTGCGTTCTACACTCGCCCCCCTGCAGGAACTATACATCAGAAGGTGCAACTCCAGAGCCAACAAGATCATGGGAGACCCCTTCCACCCCTGCAACGGACTGTTCCAGCTGCTACGGTCAGGCAAACGCCTCCGTTGCCATGCTGTGAGAACGGAGAGGATGAGAAGGAGTATCTTCCCAGAGGCCATTCGGTCTGTAAACTCCTATCTCTCCAGGGACTAACTTTACCGAACCAATTTACTGTTGTGTGGTGACTTTTTAAATTGCTGTTTCTTCTTTTTTTCCTCCCACAAATATGTGAATATGTGATTCTGTTCCATTCTGTTTTGTCGTTTGTTTGCACAGTTCGTGAGCATCGCTGCTTTTCATTTCACTGCACATCTCGTATGTGTATGTGACGAATAAACTTGACTTGACTTGGCTTTGAGATAGTAGCTCGGGACCGCTCTCAAGTTGTTGATAGGATGGTAATTTTCTCTGTAACTTCAGCACCTAAGTTACAGAGAAAGGTTGAACAAGTTAGGTCTTTATTCTTTGGGGCGCTGAAGGTTAAGGGGGGACTTGATAGAGGTCTTTAAAATAATGAGAGGGATAGACAGAGTTGACGTGGATAAGCTTTTCCCATTGAGAGTAGGGAAGATTCAAACAAGGGGACATGACTTGAGAATTAAGGGACAAAGGTTTAGGGGTAACATGAGGGGGAACTTCTTTACTCAGAGAGTGGTAGCTGTGTGGAATGAGCTTCTAGTGGAAGTGGTGGAGGCAGGTTCGATTTTATCATTTAAAAATAAATTGGAAAGGTATATGGACGGGAAAGGAATGGAGGGTTATGGTCTGAGTGCAGGTAGATGGGACTAGGGGAGAGTAAGTGTTCGGCACGGACTAGAAGGGCCGAGATGGCCTGTTTCCGTGCTGTAATTGTTATATGGTTATATGGTTATACAGTTCAGTTGCACGATAACAGCCCGGTAAGAAAGACAGTCTGAAGAAGGGTCTCGACCCGAAACGTCACCCATTCCTTCTCCCCAGAGATGCTGCCTCACCAGCTGAGTTTCTCCAGCATTTTTGTGTCTATCTTCGGTGTAAACCAGCATCTGCAGTTCCTTTCCTCCACGCGACAGCTGGGAAGAAACCGTCGAAGTTTCGCACATGCCTATAGAGGTATAGGGGGAAAATCGAAGGTAGACATAAAATGTTGGAGAAACTCAGCGGGTGAGGCAGCGTCTATGGAGCGAAGGAATAGGTGACGTTTTGGGTCGAGAGCCTTCTTCTCGAAGGAATAGGCGACGTTTCGGGTCAAGACCCTTCCGGGTCTCGACCCGAAACGTCACCCATTCCTTCTCCCCAGAGATGCTGCCTCACCAGCTGAGTTTCTCCAGCATTTTTGTCTACCTTCGTTAATAAAAGTGTGTTTTGCCTTATTCAATCAAGAATAACATTGCCCTTGTTTACAGCTAAGTCTCGCAGCTCCATCAGCTGCCTCTCCCAAGTGGTTTCGTTTTTGTTTTCAATTCCAAGCGAGGTATGAACCAGGTTAGTCATCAAAACAACCCCACCTCACCCCCCAGAAAGAAGATCAGGCTCCCTTATAGAAACATCTTTTTGGAAGGAGATGAGTCAAAATTCCTTTAGACTGAGGGTGGTGAATCTGTGGAATTCCTTGCCGCAGAATGCTGTGGAGGCCAAGTCAGTGGATATTTTTAAGGCAGAGAGAGGTAGATTCTTAATAACTGTAGATCAGCCATGATTGAATGGTGGAGTAGACTTGATGGGCCGAATGGCCTATTTCTACTCCTATCACCTGTGACCTTATGAACTTAAAATTTAACTCAATTGATGCTCATGCCACATAAAAGTCGATCGAGCACCCAGATTAATGATAAGTAATTAATAATTACAACTGTACACGATGCATTCCCCAAACAAAGCCAGGTGGAGCTGGTGAACTCCAACACTGGATCCTCACTGGATCCTCACTGGATCACTGGATCCCCACTGGCAGTGAAACACAGCACAATGCCCACATTTGAAGAGACAAGGAACAGCAGACGCTGGTTTACAAAAAAGAACACAAAGTGCTGGAGTGACTCAGCAGGTCAGCGCAGTGGCGCAGGGGTAGAGTTGCTGCCTCACAGCGTCAGAGACCCAGGTTCGATCCTGACTAAGGGTGCTGTCTGTACGGAGTTTGCACGCTCTCCCCGTGACCTGCGTGGGTTTCCTCCGGGCGCTCCGGTTTCCTCCCACACTCTAAAGACGTGCAGGTTTGTAGGTTAATTGGCTTGGTATAAATGTAAAGATTGTCACCAGTGGGTGTAGAACGGTGTTAGTGTACGGGGATCGCTGGTCGGCGCGGACCTGCTGGGCCGATGGGCCTGTTTCCGCGCTGTATCTCTAAACCAAACTAATTTAAAAGTAGGCAGAGGAGGCCAAGTCAGTGGATATTTTTAAGGCAGAGATAGATAGATTCTTGATTAGTACAGGTGTCAGAGGTTATGGGGAGAAGGCAGGAGAATTGGGTTGGGAGGGAGAGATAAATCAGTCATGATTGAATGGCGGAGTAGACTTGATGGGCCAAATGGCCTAATTCTACTCCTATTTCTTATGTCCTTATGTGAGAGGAAATCGGAGCACTCGGAGGAAACCTACACGGCTACAGAGAGAACACGCAGTGGACCTGATGGGGGCGAATGGCCTATTACTGCTCCTATCACTTATGAACTTGTGAACTTATATCCTGTAGTATTGCATCTCTTTGCCCCTGTATTTTGACCATGAGACATTGTTGGTGATTATTCTGTGTTGTTGGGCAGTTTCTGGGTGAACGGCAGAGTTGGTGCAGAGTGTGTTGATATTACCCCAACCACGGCATTGTTATTAATAGTGTTTGAAGACAAACATTACCACTCTCCTGTGGCCACAATAAGCACAGTGGATTGTACCTATTATACGCAACTATTATCATGACCTAGATTTACCAAATTCATTCCAATTATGAAAATCGTTCTATCGGCTTGGCACACCATTAGAAAATAGAAAATAGGTGCAGGAGGAGTCCATTCGGCCCTTCAGGCCAGCACCAGTGTGTCTGATTACTTATTTAAATCAGCTCTACAACTCAAACTATTTACTACATATTATTTATTATGAGTGAATTTTTAATTAAGGAAAACACCTAATATCCCAGATCTTTAACTCGTGTTTTCATAAAATGTTATAGATACAGCGGGGAAACAGGCCCTTCGGCCCACCGAGTCCGTGCCGACCAGCGATCCCCGCACATTAACACTACCCCACACACACTAGGGACAATTTACAATTATGTCAAGCCAATTAACCTACAAACCTGAGACAGACACAAAATGCTGGAGTAACTCAGCGGGACAGGCAGCATCTCTGGAGAGAAGGAATGGGTGACGTTTCGGGTCGAGACCCTTCTTCAGACCCAGAGATGCTGCCCGTCCTGCTGAGTTACTCCAGCATTTTGAATCTATCTTTGGTTTAAACCAGCATCTGCAGTTCCTTCCTACACATTTAACCTACAAACCTGTACGTCTTTGGAGTGTGGGAGGAAACTGGAGATCCCGGAGAAAACCCGCCCAGGTCACGGGGAGAACGTACCAACTCCGTGCATACAGCACCCGTAGTCGGGATTGAACCCGGGTCACTGGCGCTGTGAGGCAGCAACTCTACCCCTGTGCCACTGTGCTGCCCACATTCTGACCTTTCATTTATTGCTTTAATTCTCTTAGCCAGGTTGCAGTAAAATAATTGGGTCATCCACTGTTGCTGCTTTAGCCTAAATAAACTTGGGGATACAATATATAGACGGAGCGCTCAATGTGACAGTGACAGGTAATGTTCTGATCTTCATTCAGAATCCTTCACATTACTTCAAGGTGAGAATAAGCTGAAAAGGATTTAGTGCTGATCAGCGGAGTGCTTGAATCACGGTTCACTTATTTTGACGTAACTATATTCTCTCAGCAAGTCCCCTGGGTGATGTGTCCTGCAGGGCGCTAGGCCTCAGCTGATTCAGTTTAGTGTTTAGAGACACAGCTCGGAAACAGGCCCTTCGGCCCACCGCCTCGATGCCGGCCACCCGTTCACACTAGTCCTCTGCTATCCCCGCTGTCTCATCCACTCCCTGCTCCCCAGGGGGCGAATTACATAGGGGACCAATTACCCTGCAAACCCGCACGTCTTTGAGATGTGGGAGGAATCCCGCGCGGTCACAGGGAGAACGTGCAAACTCCACACACACAGACAGACAAACAGCGCCCAAGGTCAGGATCGAACCAGGGCCTCTGGTGCTGTGAGGCAGCAGCTCTACCCGCTGCACCAGTCCGCTGCATCAACGTAAATGATGATTGAGGCCTTGCATTTTGCTGGTACATTTTGAAGCCTAAATAATAACTTTGGTTCCAGCAATAGCTTCATAGAGTCATCGAGGCCCCTCCCAAATCTTTTCTCAAGGGGGGATATGGGCCAAACGCAGGCAAAAGGGATGAGCATAGATGAGCCATCTTGGTTGGCTTTGGTTTATCGGCACTGGGCCTGGACTGACTGGAGTCTAGACGAATGAGGGGGGACCTCATTGAAACATACAGAATAGTGAAAGGCTTGGATAGGATGGATGTGGAGAGGATGTCTCCACTAGTGGGAGAGTCTAGGACTAGAGGTCACAGCCTCAGAATTAAAGGAGGTTTTTTGGAGGAAGGAGATGAGGAGAAATGTCTTTAGTCAGAGGGTGGTGAATCTGTGGAATTCTTTGCCGCTGAAGGCTGTGGAAGCCAAGTCAGTGGATATTTTTAAGGCAGAGATAGATAGATTCTTGATTAGTACGGGTGTCAGGGGTTACGGGGAGAAGGTAAGAGAATGGGTTTGGAGGGGGAGATAGATCAGCCATGATTGAACGGCAGAGTAGACTTCAGATTCAGATTCAAACTCTATTGTCATTGTGCAGTGTCCAGTACAGAGACAATGAAATGCAGTTAGTATCTCACCCAGAAGAGCGAACATAGAATAATGAGCAATGAATATATATATGTACATACGTACTTGATGGGCCGAATGGCCTAATTCTACTCCTATCCCATGACCTTATGACCTTATGGCATGGACGAGTTGGGCCGAAGGGCCTGTTGCCGTACTACATGAGTCTATGACTATGTCTGTGACTCTACATGTGGGCCCGTCGAGTATGGCTGCCCAGCCTGCAGCTGTTCGTGCTTTCACCCTTTTTTTATTTTTAGTGTGTTAAAAAGTTAAAAATGCTGGATAAACTCAGCGGGTGAGGCAGCATCTATGGGGCGAAGGAATAG
The DNA here is from genome assembly GCF_010909765.2 of Amblyraja radiata. Taxonomy (NCBI): domain Eukaryota; kingdom Metazoa; phylum Chordata; class Chondrichthyes; order Rajiformes; family Rajidae; genus Amblyraja; species Amblyraja radiata. The sequence goes on along the minus strand of NC_045972.1, from coordinate 46,230,003 downwards.
GTGACGTTTCGGTGACGTTTTTACATCACGGGTATTTTTTTTACTCGTGGACATTTTTCACAGTGTTGAAAAAACGTCACGAGTTTAGCGGATTTCCCGAGTACCGACCGTTACTTGTACGAGCCGCTACGGGACATCCACGAACTCCTACGGACCCGCTACGGACATTCTCCCGAGTTCGAATCAGGGGAAAACTCGGGAGAACTCCCGAATTACCTCGTACAGTGGGACAGGCCCTTTAAACACTGAGTTATTTTGTTGTGTTTTGTAATAATCTATCGTTGTCCCTCTCCAGTGGAATGGGAATCTGAGGCCCCTGATTATTGTGGCGAGGTTAACGCCCTTCACAACGGGGGAGCTGCGGCTGAGGTAATTGAGGAGACAGAACTGAGCGTTGAGGGAACCCTGCCTTCAGTTTCACCTCCTGCATTATCTTTACCGCTGATGATCTGTTTTAGCATCTGACCAACCGACTGTCCTGAAGAATGGGTTTCAATAATTACACCCTTGGCCTCACTTCCTCCCACATAGGAGATGTAATCTAGTCTGACATTGGAACTAAAAGGTGGGGGGGGGGAGGTGTCTTCTTTTTTTTCTTCTTCGAATGAAACATAAACCAAAGGAATAGTAAAGGGCCTGTCCCACTTGCATGCGATTGCGTGCATTTGGCACGACCAAACGGAAGCGGAGTTCACGCGAAGTTCACGCGAAGTTCACGCTATGTTCGCGAGTGACGTCATTGGCGTCATGCTCACCAATCAGCTGGGCAGGAGGCGGGCCGACTGAATTTGGGCGTCGCACAGCAAGAGAGTCTTCCTTGACAAACCGACTCTCCGTAATCTTCTCAGGAAGTAGAGGCGCTAGAGGAAGTAGAGGAAGTAGAGGAAGTAGAGGAAGTAGAGGAAGTACACCCTGTACTCAATATGCAGCGGGTGGAGCTGCTGCCTCACAGCGCTGGTGACCCAAGTTCGATCCTGGCCTCAGGAGCTGTCTGTGTGGAGTTTGAACGTTCTCCCTGTGACTGCGTGGGTTTCCTCCAGGCGCTCCGGTTTCATCCCACTTCCCGCTGTTACGTGGGAGCTTGTCGGTTAGTTGGCCGTCCGTAAATGACCCTGAGTGTGTCGGGCGTGGATTCAAAAGTGGGAGAATGTACAGTTAGTGTGAACGGATGGTCGACGTGGACGTGATGGGCCGAAGGGCCTCTTTCCACACTGTATCTTCCAATCAATCTGTCAAAGTGGGTTCGAACACACTCGGAGACAACGTGATCTGGTAAACACAGGCTCCATGGTTAAACACATGGGCGTTAATCACACAAAATATGAAATCAAGTTCAAGTTCTATTTAATGTCACGCACCAACTGGTACAGTGAGATCTGAGTTAAATATGATTAGATTTATTGATGAATGGCGTCATTTTGATAGAAATCCTACATTGGTTCTGAAATAATAACCTGTTTGGCGGAGGCTTTTACACAAAGATGATGTCTTTAATTTTATCCACATTCTCATGTCATAATTCTTGAACCTCAACTGAAGAAGGGTTTCGGCCCGAAACGTTGCCTGTTTCCTTCGCTCCATAGATGCTGCCTCACCCGCTGAGTTTCTCCAGCATTTTTGTCTACCTTCGATTTTCCAGCATCAGCAGTTCCTTCTTAAACACTTAAGAGGTATCTCAACTGAGTTATTCTTTAAACATTTGCAGTTTCAATAGAGTCGTGAATTTGTTGTTTCCCATTTATTATTTCTTTAGTTTAGTTTATTGTCACGTGTAACGAGGTGCGGTCTAAAGCTTATTTGTTGCGTGCTGGCTTCCCAGTCCGCGGAAAATCCGTACATTATTACAATCGAGCCGTCCACAGTGTAGGATAAGGGATAAGGGAATAAAGTTTAGTGCAAGGTAAAGTCCGATTAAAGACAGTCCAAGGGTCGCCAATGAGGTGGATAGTAGCTCTGGACTGCTCTCCGGTTGGTGAGAGGACGGTTCAGTTGCCTGATAACAGCCGGGATGAAACTGTCCCTGAATCTGGAGGTGTGCGTTCGTTATCACACTTCTGTACCTCTTGCCCGATGGGAGAGGGGAGAAGAGGGAGTGACCAGGGTGAGACTGGTCCTTGATGATGTGAGCAATAATCACTCAGTAATATGCTAGTCAGAAGTAATTTTATATTTTCATTCCACCCAAACCATCAGGGCAGATAGCGTGCATTATTAAATATTAAAAACTGTATTTCAATAAGAGTCATTCTTCACTAGGCAGAAAGTGCATTTACCTCGCTGTGACATCCCAGCTCAGTTCATTATGCTGCCCTCAGGTGCTGGCTTTTATATTGTTCCCACCGACAAAGAGCTACATCATGTTTAAGAAGGAACTGCAGATGCTGGAAAAATCGAAGGTAGATAATAAAAATGCTGGAGAAACTCAGTGGGTGAGGCAGCATCTATGGAGCGAAGGAATAGGTGCCATAGAAACATAGACAATAGGTGCAGGAGGAGGCCATTCAGCCCTTCGAGCCAGCACCGCCATTCATTGTGACCATGGCTGATTGTCCCCTATCAATAACCCGTGCCTGCCTTCTCCCCATATCTCTTGACTCCACTAGCCCCTAGAGTTCTATCTAACTCTCTCTTAAATCCATCCAGTGACTTGGCCTCCACTGCCCTCTGTGGGAGGGAACTCCACAAATTCACAACTCTCTGGGTGAAAAAGTTTTTTCTCACCTCAGTCTTAAAGGGCCTCCCCTTCAAGGGCCTTGA